>NC_073392.1:3002500-3175000 GCF_028641065.1 Leucoraja erinaceus | reverse complement strand
CGAGGTCGGGATGGGTCGCGGGTCACTGGCGCCGTGAGGCAGCGGCACTACCAGCTGCACCGCCGTGCTGTGTAGTCACGTGAAAACCTAAAGTGACTCTGTTTATTGACTGTAGCTCGCACCATTAATGATCCAGCGGATACAATGGCAGGGGTTAGGTCAGGAACATGGGGACGGATCCGTGCCAAAGAACATGCTCTTGTCAAACGTACTTGGCCCCTTCAACACCACTTTGAGCTCCCCACTTCCAGCGCCTTTGGTGTGGACTCTGAATTCGGCCACCTGGTGAATCCGCAGTCCCTTGGGTTGCAGTCCTCGCCCTGAGGCCCGACACGCACCGGGATTGCAAGCTGCAACGGGAAACAAGGAGAAAGTACAACCAGATCAACAAGAGGCATTGTAAACAATTGTCCCTAGTGTGTGTAGGTTAGTGCTAGTGTGTCCCTGGTGTGTGTAGGATAGTGTTTGTTAGTGTGTCCCTAGTGTGTGTAGATTAGTGTTAGTGTGTCCCTACTGTGTGTAGGTTAGTGTGTCCCTGGTGTGTGTAGGATAGTGTTAGTGTGTTCCTGGTGTGTGTAGGATAGTGTTAGTGTGTCCCTACTGTGTGTAGGTTAGTGTGTCCCTGGTGTGTGTAGGATAGTGTTAGTGTGTTCCTGGTGTGTGTAGGATAGTGTTAGTGTGTTCCTAGTGTGTGTAGGTTAGTGTTAGTGTGTTCCTGGTGTGTGTAGGATAGTGTTAGTGTGTTCCTAGTGTGTGTAGGATAGTGTTAGTGTGTTCCTGGTGTGTGTAGGATAGTGTTAGTGTGTTCCTAGTGTGTGTAGGATAGTGTTAGTGTGTTCCTGGTGTGTGTAGGATAGTGCTAGTGTGTTCCTAGTGTGTGTAGGTTAGTGTTAGTGTGTTCCTGGTGTGTGTAGGATAGTGTTAGTGTGTTCCTGGTGTGTGTAGATTAGTGTTAGTGTGCCCCTGGTGTGTGTAGGTTAGTGTTAGTGTGTTCCTGGTGTATGTAGGTTAGTGTTAGTGTGCGGGGATCGCTGGTCAGCATGGACTCGGTGGGCCGAAGGGCCTGAGTCCGCACTGTATCTATAAACAGAACTAAAAAAAAAAATATTTTAAGAGAGGTGAGTTTGTGGTGGGGGGGGGGGGGGGGGGGGGAGGAATATTGCATAGGCACAGGTTTCCGAGCTGGTAGCTGGCATTTTCGTGTTTGCTGACACAGGCACCATTTGTTTAATTACAGACAGCAGCATGTCACGTACCATCACCGATGTTGATGGTGTACGGGCTCTTGGGGATGGGTGAATCGGCAAACATAATCCTGATGGTGTGGTGTCCGGGCTGCACGGGCTTGTAGCTGCACCGATACGTGTTGTTGCCCTTGTCCTCGATCGTCACCTGAGTGTTCTGTCCCAGTGAATCCACAATCACCACCTCGACAATGCCAACACCAGCACCTTGGGGGGAAAAAGAATAAGGAATAAGCAATTTAGTACAGAGACAAGGAAACACTTTTTCACACAGAGAGTTGTGAGTCTGTGGAATTCTCTGCCTCAGAGGGCGGTGGAGGCCGGTTCTCTGGATACTTTCAAGAGAGAGCTTGATAGGGCTCTTAAAGATAGTGGAGTCAGGGGATATGGGGAGAAGGCAGGAACGGGGTACTGATTGGGGATGATCAACCATGATCACATTGAATGGCGGTGCTGGCTCGAAGGGCCGAATGGCCTCCTCCTGCACCTATTGTCTATAGTCTATGACGTAGGTTGCAGGGATGACCGAAAATTGGAGAATTCAACGCATGTCAACAGTACGTCTACAGTGGAACAAAGGAGAGATTTACACAGATGTACACACACAGAACAGTGAATGGCTTGGATAGAGAGGATGTTTCCACCAGTGGGAGAGTCTAGGACAAGAGGTCACAGCCTCAAAATTAAAGGATGTTCCTTTAGGAAGGAGATGAGGAGAAATTTCTTTAGTCAGAGGGTGGTGAATCTGTGGAATTCTTTGCCACAGACGGCTGTGGAGGCCACAAGTCAGTGGATATTTTTAAGGCGGAGATAGATAGATTCTTGATTAGTACGGGTGTAGAAGGCAGGGGAATGAATGGGGTTAGGAGGGAGAGATAGATCAGCCACGATTGAATGGCAGGGTGGACTTGACGGGCCGAATGGCCTTATGACCTTGCGTGCTCATTTCCTCCCCCAGCCTCGGATTCCCTGCCTTTACCTGCGGTGTAAATGTCGAAGTAGGTGGGCTTGTTGGCGAAGTTTCCGGAAGATTCCAGGCCGGGGCCTCGTGCCGTCACCTTGCTGGCGTCACCGTGAGCCTTTTCAATGTGGACTTCGAACGGACTCTTGGAGATGTGCTGCCCGGCAAACAGGACGGTGATCTGGGAAGTAACGCACAACGCCGGTGATGGGATCGGAAACACACGGTTCGGAGATCGGTTGCCCAGCACCCACCCACTCCAGACGACCAAAGGACCCAAATTTCAAGTCAAGACAAAGAGCTTTTTATCATCATTGGTCCCAAAACAGAACAAAAATCTTACTTGCGACACCGCAACGCATATGTCAACATCGTTCATACACGATACGAGCAGAATTAGACCGTTATACTCCGACATTCAATCATAGAAACACAGAAACATAGAAAATAGGTGCAGGAGGAGGCCATTCGGCCCTTCGAGCCAGCACCGCCATTCATTGTGATCATGGCTGATCGTCCCCTATCAGTAACCCGTGCCTGCCTTCTCCCCATATCCCTCGACTCCACTAGCCCCTAGAGTTCTATCTAACTCTCTCTTAAATCCATCCAGTGATTTGGCCTTCACTGCCCTCTGTGGCAGGGAATTCCACAAATTCACAACTCTCTGGGTGAAAAAGTCTTAAATGACCTCCCCTTTATTCTAAGACTGTGTGGCCCCTGGTTCTGGACTCGCCCAACATTGGGAACATTTTTCCTGCATCTAGCTTGTCCAGTCCTTTTATAATTTTATATGTTTCTATAAGATATCCCCCTCATCCTTCTAAACTCCAGTAAATACAAGCCTTGTCTTTTCAATCTTTCCTCGTATGACAGTCCCGCCATCCCAGGGATCAATCTCGTGAACCTACGCTGCACTGCCTCAATCACAAGGATGTCCTTGTGGCAGGGAATTCCACAAATTCACAACTCTCTGGGTGAAAAAGTTTTTTGTCACCTCTCCACATCCACTCTATCACGGCTGATCTATCTCTCCCTCCTAACCCCATTCTCCTGACTTCTCCCCATAACCCCTGACACCCGCACTAATCAAGACACCGAGTCCGCGCCGACCAGCGATCCCCGCACATTAACACTATCCTACACACACTGGGGACAATTTACACATACACCAAAGCCAATTAACCTACAAACCTGCACGTCTTTGGAGTGTGGGGGGAAACTGAAGATCTCGGAGAAAACCCACGCAGGTCACGGGGAGAACGTACAAACTACGTTCTGTGGCAAAGAATTCCACAGATTCACCACCCTTTGACTAAAGAAATTCCTCCTCATCTCCTTCTTAAAGGAACGTCCTTTAATTCTGAGACCTCTAGTCCTGGACTCTCCCACCAGTGAAAACATCCTGTCCACATCCACTCTATCCTGGCCTTTCACTATACGGTAAGTCGAGTACTCTGTAAAAACCCCTAATAAACAACAAAAGAACTTCAGTCGTTATAAAAAACACACAAATAAATAGACAATAGTGGTGCAAAGTCAGAAATAATGTCCCCAACTCTAAATAGTCCAGAGCCTATTTGGAGATTGTAGCGTTTAATATCTGATCTGTTTGGACAGCATGCAGAACTAAAACCCCTGTCCCACGGTACGAGTTCATTCCAAGAGTTCTCCCGAGTTTACCCTGATTCGAACTCGGAGATTTACGGTAATGGCCGCTCGTCGGTACTCGGGGCTCTCGTGGACATTTTCAACATGTTGAAAAATCTTCACGAGTCTTCCCGTGTTTACCTACCGTTAGCGAGTCTTCCCGAGTACCTGCCGTTAGCGCTAAGAGCCGCTAAGAGACGTCCCCGAGCTCCGATGCACCCGCTACGTTCATTCTCCGTGCTTACCACGAGTTTGATTCTTTTTTTTTTAAACTTGGGAGAGCTCTTGGAATGAACTGGTACAGTGGGACAGGGGTTTGAGTGTTTCACCGTACATGTGACATTAATCAACCCAAACCTACAAGGGGAGCAAGAGCAACATATGGTTTTCATGTTCGTGTTAAATTCTATAGTGTTGTGTTTATTTTATATTTGTGGCGTTGCGGAGCTGGCCGAGTCCGGAGCGGTGGTGGAGCGGTGTTGGAGCGCTGCTGCGGCCCGACCTCCGGAGATTCGGAGGCTGCAACTGCGGGTCTGGCGGATGGCGGCACCGGGAGCCCGTGGGTCCCTGGAGGGAGACCGCTTTTCAGGGCTCCCGCAACGGCGACTTCTCCCGCCCGAGTTGTGGGGTCGAAGAGCTCCTGGAGCGGGGCCTGACATCACCGCCCCGCGCGGCTTGGAATGGCCGCGGGACTCTGCGAGCGCACGCCGGGGGCTCTAACATCAAGACCCGGTGTGCGACCTCGCATCACCCAGCGTGGCTTTAATGGCCGCGGGACAATCGCCATCGCCAGCCGGGGGCTTTGACTTTGACATCGGGCATGGGGGAGGGGGGAGTGCAGTGGAGAGATAAGTTTTTTTGGCCTTCCATCACAGCAATGTGATGGATGTTTATGTAAATTATGTTGTGTCTTGGGTCTATTTGTTTGTAATGTATGGCTGCGGAAACGGCATTTTGTTTGTACCTCAAGGGGTCCCCAATGACAATTAAATTGTATCTTGAATCTTGTATCTTGTGTGTCTGCATGGTCACTCACATTTCACTGCACCAGTTGGTGTATGTGACAATAAATGGAACTTGAACTTGAGCACTAACCTTGTGAGGACCAGCGACCTTGGCCACATAAACCACAGAGTAGGTCTTGTTCTTGTCATTGTTGTTGGTCACCTTGGCCTGGGTGGGAATACAAAGAGGTTTTAAACCCGGACAACTTCCCGACTCCTCATCCCCCAGTCAGATCATTCAGAAGGATACGCTGGGAAGGAGGCTAAAGCATGAAGCATCAGCAGCAAACATTTAGCCCCCCCCCCCCCTCCCCCCTCCCCCCCTCCCCAGTTCCTCTCAAGTCACGTAAACCACAACAATTATTTTTTCTCACAGAGAGTGGTGAGTCTGTGGAATTCTCTGCCTCAGAGGGCGGTGGAGGCCAGTTCTCTGGATACTTTCAAGAGAGAGCTAGATAGGACTCTTAAAGATAGCGGAGTCAGGGGATATGGGGAGAAGGCAGGAACGGGGTACTGATTGGGGATGATCAGCCATGATCACATTGAATGAGAAAGACCGAATGGTCTACCCCTGCACCTATTGTCTATCGTCTGATTAAGGTGAGTGGAGGGGTGGGGAAGATTTAATAGGAAGGTGAGGGCCAACTTTTCGTTTCACCCACAAAAGGTGGTGGGTGTCTAGAACGAGCTGCCGGAGTTGAGGCAACGTACTATCACAATGTTGAAGACACATTCAGACAGGTACATGGATAGGACATGTTTAGAGGGCTATGGGCCAAACACAGAACGATTTGCTCCGCCGGAGATTTCACATTCTACTTTCTGCTGGAAGGAGACATGGTGAAAAGGCATAGAAACATAGAACATAGTAAATAGGTGCAGGAGTGGGCCATTCGGCCCTTCGAGCCAGTACTGCCATTCATGGGTGATCATGCAGAACCCGTCTCCGTTCAGGAACGTTACCTCCTCTCGTTGCCCCTCGGGGTCGTCCACGAAGACCATCACCTCGCCTTGCCCAGCGCTGATGGTCTCCACCGTGAACATGGCCGGGCGCATCACCACGTTGCCCACCGCTTCGATTCCTATGGAGGAGACACAAGGAGCGTTGACAATTACAGCACGGATCGTAAACGCGGGCGTCGTTGTGTCGTGCCAATTACGATGTTTCACCTTCACACCCACCTGGACCGTAGGCCCTTGCCTTCTTGGGGTTGAGCTTGGGCTTCAATGGGGCTCCAGGCTTCAGCTTGGCCTTGGGGAACTGTGACAGGTAGGTCATCACCGACTGCTCATCCACGTTCTTGTGTATGATCTCTTCTGGAGTGATCACCTGGGAGAGAGATCAGTCAATAAGTGCCTTTCATTCACAATTCACCAGCAAAAACACACGCTTCAATGCAGCTTGCTAGTCGAGTCAGAGAGCACGAAAACAGGCCCTTCAGCCCAACCCATCCATGCCGGCCCACATGCCCCATCTACACTAGTCCCATCTGCCCACATTTGGTCCCGATCCCTCTAAACCTTTCATATCCATGAACCCTCCCCGTGAAAACCTGCTCCATCACCTTCTGTGAAATAGCATCAATATGCAATATGCATAAGTATTTGAGTATAGGAGCAGGGAGGTTCTACTGCAGTTGTACAGGGCCTTGGTGAGACCACACCTGGAGTATTGCGTACAGTTTTGGTCTCCTAATCTGAGGAATGGCATTCTTGCCATAGAGGGAGTACAGAGAAGGTTCACCAGACTGATTCCTGGGATGTCAGGACTTTCATATGAAGAAAGACTGGATAGACTCGGCTAGTACTCGCTAGAATTTAGAAGATCAAGTCAAGTCAAGTCAAGTCAAGTCAAGTTTATTTGTCACATACACATACGAGATGTGCAGTGAAATGAAAGTGGTTTGTACTCGCTAGAATTTAGAAGATTGAGGGGGGGGGGGGGGGGGGGGTCTTATAGAAACTTACAAAATTCTTAAGGGGTTGGACAGGCTAGATGCAGGAAGATTGTTCCCGATGTTGGGGAAGTCCAGAACAAGGGGTCACAGTTTAAGGATAAGGGGGAGATATTTTAGGACCGAGATGAGGAAAACATTTTTCACACAGAGAGTGGTAAATCTCTGGAATTCTCTGCCACAGAAGGTAGTTGAGGCTAGTTCATTGGCTATATTTAAGAGGGAGTTAGATGTGCCCTTGTGGCTAAAGGGATCAGGCGGTATGGAGAGAAGGCAGGTACAGGATTCCGAGTTGGATGATCATATTGAATGACGATGCAAGCTCGAAGGGCCGAATGGCCTACTCCTGCACCTATTTTCTATGTTTCTATGTTTCTATATCAAACACTGCAAATGCCATTCAAAATTCTGGAAATGCCATTAAAATTTATGTTTTCATTCTATGCGTAAACACATCACTGCAACAAATTCAATCATGATTTCATTAAAATCACAAAAAGTATTTGTTTCAATAAATACATTTAAACGCATTTGGTTTCTTCCTAAATGTTTAAAGTTAGTAAGTAAATAAGTTTATTGGCCAAGTATTCACATACAAGGAATTTGCCTTGGTGCTCCGCCCACAAGTAACAACATGACATAGTGAGTTACTTACTTAGTTGTTTAAACTGGACATACTTTAAAATAAAAAGTGATTTCAAGTCAAGTCAATTTTATTTGTCACATACCCATTCAAGATGTACAGTGAAATGAAAAATGGAATTTCAGTTTTTTGGCTGTTCCGCTGCATTCAATTACTCCGGGATTCGTCGCAAAGCGGCAGAATAAATACTGAATTACTTCCTTACTCGTTTTGCTCCCATTCTCACTCTCGTTACAAATTACCGATCAGGATCAAAATGAGATCAAATCAGCGATACAGGTATCGGGCAAAAAAAGCCAAAGGTAGACAAAAAAGCTGGAGAAACTCAGCGGGTGAGGCAGCATCTATGGAGCGAAGGAAATAGGTGACGGAGAAGGACTGGGAGTAAGATGGCCAAAAATCATAGCAATATATGGTAGCGTTTTTTTCTAAAATCCGTATACAATGCAGACAGGAAATGGTCAAAATGAGACTTTTAATTATTAATAAGTTAATAATTTTCAAAATGTTTCTAAGCAGGAACTGCAGATGCTGGAAAAAAATCGAAGGTAGACAAAAATGCTGGAGAAACAGCAGGTGAGATTGAAGAGTCTAGACCCTAAACGTCACCTATTTCTTTGCTCCATAGATGCTGCCTCACCCGCTATTGTCTATTGTCTATTGTCTAACCCACTGAGTTATTCCAGTACTTTGTTTATTTTTTTTTGCACTAAATTGCATTGTTTAAATGTATTATGTTTGTTAGTGAAGTTAATGACTCAAACATTAATTAGAGAGCACACTTGCAAAAGGCCAAATTCACTTGGGGAAAAGAGCCGTACTTTGGGGATTGCAGAAGAACGGCTGTCAACATTTTCTGTACAAGATGCTCCACATTGCCAAAGCAGCTAAAGCAAGAATTGCTCACTCACTGGGTTCTCCTGACCAGCTGCTTTCCACGCTCCGCGCCCACACAGGGAATAACATGGGTGAGTGTAGGAAGGAACTGCAGATGCTAATTTAAAATCGAAGATAGACACAAATTGCTGGAGTAACTCAATCTGAAGAAGGGTCTCGACCCGAAACGTCACCCATTCCTTCTCTCCAGAGATGCTGCCTGTCCCGCTGAGTTACTCCAGCTTTTTGTGTCTATAGAAACATAGAAATTAGGTGCAGGAGTAGGCCATTCGGCCCTTCGAGCCTGCACCGCCATTCATCATCCAACTCAGTGATCATCCAACTCAGTATCCTGTACCTGCCTTCTCTCCATACCCCCTGATCCCCTTAGCCACAAGGACCACATCTAACTCCCTCTTAAATATAGCCAATGAACTGGCCTCAACTACCCTCTGTGGCAGAGAGTTCCAGAGATTCACCACTCTCTGTGTGAAAAAAGTTCTTCTCATCTCGGTTTTAAAGGATTTCCCCTTTATCCTTAAGCTGTGACTCCTTGTCCTGGACTTCCCCAACATCGGGAGCAATCTTCCTGCATCTAGCCTGTCCAACCCCTTAAGAATTTTGTAAGTTTCTATAAGATCCCCCCTCAAATCTCCTAAATTCTAGAGAGTATAAACCAAGTCTATCCCAGTCTTTCTTCATAAGACAGTCCTGACATCCCAGGAATCAGTCTGGTGAACCGTCTCTGCACTCCCTCTATGGCAATAATGTCCTTCCTCAGATTTGGAGACCAAAACTGTACGCAATACTCCAGGTGTGGTCTCACCAAGACCCTGTACAACTGCAGTAGAACCTCCCTGCTCCTATACTCAAATCCTTTTGCTATGAAAAATTCTTACCTGCAGCAGCACAACAGAATATGTAAACATAGTACACTGTAAACATAGAAACATAGAAAATAGGTGCAGGAGGAGGCCATTTGGCCCTTCGAGCCAGCACCGCCATTCATTGCGACCATGGCTGATCGTCCCCAATCAATAACCCGTGCCTGCCTTCTCCCCATTTCCCTTGACTCCACTAGCCCCTAGAGCTCTATCTAACTCTCTCTTAAATCCATCCAGTGACTTGGCCTCCACTGCCCTCTGTGGCATAGAATTCCACAAATTCACAACTCTCTGGGTGAAAAAGTTTTTTTCTCACCTCGGTCTTAAATGGCCTCCCCTTTATCCTAAGACTGTGGCCCCTGGTTCTGGAATCCAGAAATCAGAGGTGCAATGGGACTTAGTGTTTAAGAAGGAACTGCAGATGCTGGAAAATCGAAGGTACACAAAAATGCTGGGGAAACTCGGCGGGTGCAGCAGCATCTATGGAGCGAAGGAAAAAGGCAACGTTTCGGCCTGAAACGTTGCCTTTTTCCTTCGCTCCATAGATGCTGCTGCACCCGCCGAGTTTCCCCAGCTTTTTTGTGTAGCACTGTGCAATGGGACTTGATTAGATTCTTGTTTAGTGTGGCTTTTAAATCATGTAATGTGTTTTTGAACATAATTTATAATGCTCATAAGTAATTTACTAAGCTTTTATTAGTATTTTAAGGTGTTTTTATAGGCAATATATTTTATGTAATGTCGTCTCTTGTCTGGTCCTCGAGTCTGAATCTGAATTCAAGTTTAATAATAATACAGTACATTTATTCACAATTGACAAAAGGGCCTCATTCTGCTCCTATCACTTATGGCCTGGTGAATACAAAAATGAATGCAAAATGGAAGGCACTGTCACCCGGCTACCAGATGCATTACGACTGCACCTCTGCCGCAGCGAGCAGTGTCGGGCTTTGATTCCAGTTAAAGTTGCGGGTGAAACAACAGCAGCTGACCAGGAGCCAAGTTGGAATTCTGCCAGCGAAGGCTTCAAAGGTTTATAGCCCCCCGTTTGGAAAGCCTACATGAATAGCTTCGAACAGAGCAAGACTTAAAACAACAAAGTGTTTAATACTTTGCACATTGACAAGGCGTGTATTCACAACTGACAAAAGACCCAGAGTGCTGGAATAACTCAGTGGGTCAGGCAGCATCTGTGGAGAACATGGATAGGTGACGTTTCACAGAGTGCTGGAGTAACTCAGTGGGTCAGGCAGCACCTGTGGAGAACATGGATAGGTGACGTTTCACAGAGTGCTGGAGTAACTCAGCGGGTCAGGCAGCATCTATGGAGCTAAGGAAATAGGCAACGTTTCGGGTCGAAACCCTTACGGGTTTCGGCCCGAAACGTTGCCTATTTCCAGAAGGATTTCGGCCCGAAACGTTGCCTATTTCCTTAGCTCCATAGATGCTGCTGCACCATAACTGAGTGGGTCAGGCAGCATCTGTGGAGAACATGGATAGGTGACGTTTCACAGAGTGCTGGAGTAACTCAGTGGGTCAGGCAGCATCTGTGGAGAACATGGATAGGTGACGTTTCACAGAGTGCTGGAGTAACTCAGCGGGTCAGGCAGCATCTGTGGAGAACATGGATAGGTGACGTTTCACAGAGTGCTGGAGTAACTCAGCGGGTCAGGCAGCATCTGTGGAGAACATGGATAGGTGACGTTTCACAGAGTGCTGGAGTAACTCAGCGGGGTCAGGCAGCATCTGTGGAGAACATGGATAGGTGACGTTTCTGGTCGAGGCAATTGACAACGGGCGGCACGGTGGCGCAGCAGGTAGAGCTGCTGCCTCACGGCGCCAGAGACCCGGGTTCGATCCCGACCTCGGCTGCTGTCTGTGTGGAGTTTGCACGTTCTCCCAGTGACAACGTGGGTTTCCTCCGGTCTCTTCCCACATCCACATTTTATAGGTTAACCAGGCCCTCTGTAAATTGCCCCTGGTGTGTCGGGAGTGGATGAGAAAGTGGGATCACATAGAACTAGTGTGGGCGGGCGATCGATGGTCGGAGGAAGGTTCAAAACTAAAACAGTGCCGCACTTTAATCCCAGTTAATGTTACATGGAGCAGAGGTGGAAGACCAACACTACGTCCAGATCCCAGCTGGAGATCAGCCAGTGAAGAAGGCATTACAAGATGCTGGCCCATGTTAGGAAAGCCTTATGAATAGTTTCACACAGAAGGCAAGCTGCAGCAATGTTACAAAATTTTGAGATTAAAAAAATCAAGTCTGCAATTTATCCCATCAGATAAAGCATAACAATAAGTTTAATTTGACACCAAATTCACTTTCATATCTCAAGTATTAAAAAAGTTATGACCATTTTCATACTCGGAAATTAGCATCTTGTTCCCTATTGATTTTCAATGGACATTACAAAAAAGCTGTGATCTTGGATAATCAAAAGCCCATTTCTTAAGGAAAGATTAACATTTTTAAATAGCCTAAGTGTCCAAAGATTATTCACAAATAATTCACAATATAACATGATTTTTATATCTAATTTACATTAATTTATAGGCCAAATGGAAGGAATTTAGTGTTCAATTGCTGTAAATAAATGCCCATTTAAATCGGCTTTCTAGTGGGTTCATGTGGAACGCGCTGGTTTAGAACGTAGACATAGCGCTGGATTAGTGCCCTCAAATGCCGAGAAAAATACTGCGGGATATAAAAAGCCCAAAATGAGCTACTCGCTATAGATAACTTGATATATAGGGTTATATATATGCCCCATTTAATGTAAAAATAAGGTACATACCTTTAATTGTTTGCTCTATAAAACCCTGGGGCTGCGAGAGGTTGCGGAATGAAACAGTAATTTTAAAACTATTAGAACTATATTATCGAGGCCTATAAAACTAATAATACCTTTTGCGACCGGGTCTTGCAGCGATTTTTCGTTAATGATTTACTAGGCTGAACATGTGCGATTAGTACAGCCTAGTAAAAATCGCGTTTTAAACCCGCCCCCTCCAAACTGCGCCAAAATCGCCGACATGGCTGAGGGCAGATTCCCAATGACGATCCAGGTAGGTTTTGTAACATACATACAAGCTGTTAAACAAAGGACCACTCAAAACTCCACACAGTGACAAGGAGTATATCTGTGAACAAGGACCGAGTTGAAAGATCTGTAACATTTTAAGCCCCTGTCCCACTTAGGAGACCTAAACAGCAACCTCTGGTGACCTTGCCCGCCACCCAAGGTTTCCATGAGGTCACCGGAGGTTTTGGTCACTCTCTCTGATGGTGGAAAGTGGTTTCCGTGTGGTCGAGGCTTCACCTAGGTTGCTGCTATTTTTTCATCATGATTAAAACCGGCCTCGACTAAAAATAGGTTGCCGTTTTAAAAATCGATCATTTTTTAGTCGCAGGTCTAGTCTAAGCCGGGATTTCTTCATAGTTGAGGAAGGTTTTCAACACGTGCGTGGGGGGTGGTAGGAGGTTGCAGGTCGCCCCAAGTGAATGATAATGAAATTTGGTGTAGCCGCTTACCTGGGGCACTCCCAGCCAGTCGTCAGCCTGCTGCATCGCCTCACGTGCGTTGTCCACTGGTTTGGCCGTGTCCCAAATTTCCCAGTCTGGGCACAAACCTGGAAGCCAACAAGGCATTGAATGATGACACCATCAGGTACACACACATAGAATGATGACACCATCAGGTACACACACATTGAATGATGACACCATCAGGTACACACACATTGAATGATGACACTATCAGGTACACACACATTGAATGATGACACCATCAGGTACACACACACACATAGAATGATGACACCATCGGGCACACACACACACATAGAATGATGACACCATCAGGTACACACACATTGAATGATGACACCATCGGGCACACACACATTGAATGATGACACTATCAGGTACACACACACATAGAATGATGACACCATCGGGCACACACACACATAGAATGATGACACCATCGGGCACACACACATAGAGTGATGACACCATCGGGCACACACACACACATAGAATGATGACACCATCGCGCACACACACATAGAATGATGACACCATCAGGTACACACACATAGAATGATGACACCATCAGGTACACACACACACATAGAATGATGACACCATCGGGCACACACACACACACATAGAATGATGACACCATCAGGTACACACACATAGAATGATGACACCATCAGGCACACACACATTGAATGATGACACTATCAGGTACACACACACATAGAATGATGACACCATCGGGCACACACACACACATAGAATGATGACACCATCGGGCACACACACATAGAATGATGACACCATCAGGTACACACACACATTGAATGATGACACCATCGGGCACACACACACACACATAGAATGATGACACCATCGGGCACACACACATTGAATGATGATGACACCATCGGGCACACACACATTGAATGATGACACCATCAGGAACAAAAACACACAGAATGATGACACCATCAGGTACACACACATTGAATGATGACACCATCGGGCACACACACACACATAGAATGATGACACCATCGGGCACACACACATTGAATGATGACACCATCGGGCACACACACACACATAGAATGATGACACCATCGGGCACACACACATTGAATGATGACACCATCGGGCACACACACATAGAATGATGACACTATCAGGTACAAACACACATAGAATGATGACACCATCAGGTACACACACATAGAATGATGACACCATCGGGTACACACACATTGAATGATGATGACACCATCGGGCACACGCACACATAGAATGATGACACCATCGGGCACACACACATTGAATGATGATAACACCATCGGGCACACACACATTGAATGATGACACTATCAGGTACAAACACACATAGAATGATGACACCATCAGGTACACACACATTGAATGATGACACCATCGGGCACACACACACACATAGAATGAACACACACCATCGGGCACACACACATTGAATGATGACACTATCAGGTACAAACACACATAGAATGATGACACCATCAGGTACACACACATTGAATGATGACACCATCAGGTACACACACATTGAATGATGACACCATCGGGCACACACACATAGAATGATGACACCATCAGGTACACACACATTGAATGATGACACTATCAGGTACAAACACACATAGAATGATGACACCATCAGGCACAAACACACATAGAATGAACACACCATCAGGTACACACACATAGAATGATGACACCATCAGGTACAAACACACATAGAATGATGACACCATCGGGCACACACACATAGAATGATGACACCATCGGGCACACACACACATAGAATGATGACACCATCAGGTACAAACACACATAGAATGATGACACCATCGGGCACACACACACACACACACACACACACACACACACACACACACACACACACACACATAGAATGATGACACCATCGGGCACACACACACATAGAATGATGACACCATCGGGCACACACACACATGGAATGATGACACTATCGGGCACACACACACATAGAATGATGACACCATCGGGCACACACACACACACACACACACACACACACACACACACACACACACACACACATAGAATGATGACACCATCGGGCACACACACACATAAAATGATCACACCATCGGGCACACACACACATAGAATGATGACACTAACAGGTACACACACATTGAATGATGACACCATCAGGTACACACACATTGAATGATGACACCATCAGGTACACACACATAGAATGATGACACCATCGGGCTCACACACACATAGAATGATGACACTATCGGGCACACACACACATAGAATGATGATACCATCGGGCTCACACACACATAGAATGATGACACTATCGGGCACACACACACATAGAATGATGATACCATCGGGCACACACACACATGGAATGATGACACTATCAGGTACACTATCAGGTACACAGGTATAGTTACAGCAGTATCTGTACACAACTATTCCACAATCTAGAATTAGCATCAACCTGGTGGGTGACACAGTGGCACAGTGGGTAGAACCACTGCCTCACAGCACCAGAGGCCCAGGTTCGATCCTGACCACGGGTGCTGTCTTGGTATATTTTCCCTGTGGCCGCGTGCGTTTCCTCCCACATTCTAAAGACGTGCGGGTTTGTAGGTTAAATGGCCTCTGGTAAATTGCCCCTAGGGTGCAGTGTGTGGGAAAGTGGGATAATGTAGAACTAGCACGAATGGGGGATTGGTGGTGAACATGGACTTGGTGGGCCGACAGGCCTTTTCCCATGCTGTTTGTCTAAACTAAATCTAGTACAATTTAAACCTAGTACAACCATATCTTGTGAACTCTTGAAAGTTAATAGACACCAAATAATTGGTTTAACCCAAGGACAGATTTTAGACATTCATTTATCCCACCATCCACCCAATTTGAAGTTCAGCTGGGCAGCATGTACAACACGGATATTGTGGGCCGAATGGCCTGTTCCTGTGCTGTACTCTTCCAGGTTCTATGTTTGATTACATAACTATGTCTAATTAATATCGGAACACTAACATCAGAACTGATCGCACCACTTTTCCACAATCAGTTGCAGGTGTTACTGTCTCTTGCTCAGAAGCGGGTAATCCGCACAGTTGGATGGAGAGGATGTTTACACTAGTGGGAGAGTCTAGGACCAGAGGTCACAGCCTCAGAATGAAAGGGTGTTCCTTTACGAAGGAGATGAGGAAGAATTTCTTCAGTCAGAGGGTGGCCAATCTGCGGAATTCTTTGCCACAGACGGCAGTGGAGGCCAAGTCAATGGATATTTTTAAGGCAGAGATAGATAGATTATTGATTAGTGCGTGTGTTAGGGGTTATGGGGAGAAGGCAGGAGAATGGGGTTAGGAGGGAGAGTTAGATCAACCATGATTGAATGGCGGAGTAGACTTGATGGGCCGAATGGCCTAATTCTGCTACTATCACGTGTGAAGATTTATGAAGAATTGGAGACCCAAGAGACTGCAGAAGCTGTAATCTTTTTCTCACAGAAGAGTTGTGAGTCTGTGGAATTTACTGCCCCATAGGGCGATGGAGGCCGGTTCTCTGGACACTTTCAAGAGAGAGCTAGATGGGGCTCTTAAAGATAGCGGAGTCAGGGGATATGGGGAGAAGGCAGGAACGGGGTACTGATTGGGGATGATCAGCCATCATCATATTGAATGGCGGTGCTGGCTCGAAGGGCCGAATGGCCTCCTCCTGCACCTATTGTCTATTGTCTATCTCGAGGAGGACACAAAGTGCTGGAGGAATCCAGCGGGTCAGGCAGCGTGTGTGGAGTTTGTCCAGCACGGTGTGGTCAACAGGGCAGTAGCAGTGGTATTGTGGTGACAGGGATGGCTAACTACACCCAGTTTGATACCTGATCAACAAGATCATGAGGGACCCCTTCCACCCCAGCGTTGGACTGTTCCAGCTGCTATGGCCAGGCAAACGCCTCCGTTGCCACGCTGTGAGAACGGAGAGGATGAGAAGGAGTTTCTTCCCACAGGCCATTAGGACTGTAAACTCCTATCTCTCCAGGGACTAACTTTACTGTGTTTAAGAAGGAACTGCAGATGCTGGAAAATCGAAAGTAGACAAAAATGCTGGAGAAACTCAGCGGGTGCAGCAGCATCGATGGAGCGAAGGAAACAGGCAACGTTTCGGGCCGAAACCCTTGGGAAATAGGCAACCTTTCGGGCCGAAACCCAAAGGGTTTCGGCCCGAAACGTTGCCTATTTCCTTCGCTCCATAGATGCTGCCGCATCCGCTGAGTTTCTCAAGCATTTTTGACTAAATTTACTGAACCATTCTACTGCCGTGTGGCATCTTTTTTAAATTGTTGTTTTTTTCCCTTTTTTCTTCCCTCCCTCAAATATGTAATATGGGAATACGTGATTCTGTTCCATTCTGTTTGTAGTTTGTTTGTTTGATTTTTTGCACAATCCGCGAGCATTGCCACTTTTCATTTCACTGCACACCTCGTAGAAACATAGACAATAGGTGCAGGAGGAGGCCGTTCGGCCCGTCGAGCCTGCACCGCCATTCAATGTGATCATGGCTGATTGTCCCCAATCAATAACCCGTGCCTGCCTTCTCCCCATATCCCTTGACTCCACTAGCCCCTAGAACTCTATCTAACTCTCTCTTAAATCCATCCAGTGACTTGGCCTCTATTGCCCTCTGTGGCAGGGAATTCCACAAATTCACAACTCTCTGGGTGAAAAAGTTTTTTCTCACCTCAGTCTTAAATGGCCTCCCCTTTATTCTAAGACTGTGTGTGGGCCCTGGTTCTGAACTCGGGACATTTCCTGCATCTAGCTTGTCCAGTCCTTTTATAATTTTATATGTTTCTATACGATCCCCCCCCCCCCTCATCCTTCTAAACTCCAGTGAATACAAGCCTAGTCCTTTCAATCTTTCCTCACATGACAGTCCCGCCATCCCAGGGATCAATCTCGTGAACCTACGCTGCACTGCCTCAATCACAAGGATGTCCTTCCTCAAATTAGGAGACCAAAACTGGACACAATACTCCAGATGTGTATGTGGCAAATAAACTTGACCAGCTGCCTACCTGGAGCACAGCTGTCGACCAAGGCACCCAGAGCCTTTCCATCTTTCCAGTCTTTGCTGAAGTTGGTGATGGGCAAGTCGGGCAGCTTGTTCTGAATCCAGCCCAGCAGACGCTGCTTGGGCGTCTGCTTCTTGGCATCTTCAGCTCCCTCGTCGTCCCAGACTGGCATGGAGATGGAGTAGTGAAGGATCAGCGTCCATATTAGTCCCAGGATGAGCTTCAGGTTTCCGTCCACAATCGCCTTGCTGTCTGAAGAAGCAAAAACACAGACACCAGTTAATCAGGGCACGGAGAGGCTCATAAATTAGGCCATTCGGCCCATCAAATCTGCACCCCCATTCAATCACGTCAGATCTATCTCTCCCTCCTAACCCCATTCCCCTGCCTTCTACACCCATACTAATCAAGAATCTATCTAACTAAAATAATTAAAAATATCCACTGACTTGACCTCCACAGCCGGCTGTGTGAAATAATTCCACAGATTCACCACCCTCTGACTAAAGAGATTTCTCCTCATCTCCTTCTTAAAGGAACATCCTTTAATTCTGAGGCTATGGACTCGAGTCATAGACTCTCCCATTAGTGGAAACATCCTCTGACATGTACTAATCAAGAACATGTCTATCTCTGCCTTAAAAATATCCATGGGAGTTTTGTGGCAAAGAATTCCACAGATTCACCACCCTCTGGCTAAAGAAATTTCTCCTCCCTCACCTGTCCCACTAAAGGGCCTATCCCACTTGGCGATTTTTTTGGCGACTGCCGGCTTCATATCAGGGTCGCCAAAAGATTTTGAACGTTTCAAAATACAGCAGCGACAAAAAAATGTTGCTACACCGCCATACAATGTGATCATGGCTGACCATCCCCAATCAGTACCCCGTTCCTGCCTTCTCCCCATATCCCCTGACTCCACTATCTTTAAGAGCCCTATCTAGCTCTCTCTTGAAAGTATCCAGAGAATCGGCCTCCACCGCCCTCTGAGGCAGAGAATTCCACAGACTCACAACTCTCTGTGAGAAAAAGTGTTTCCTCGTCTCCGTTCTAAATGGCTTACCCCTTATTCTTAAACTGTGTGGCCTCTGGTTCTGGACTCCCCCAACATTGGGAACATGTTTCCTGCCTCTAGTGTGTCCAAGCCCTTAACAATCTTATATGTTTCAATGAAGTACCCTCTCATCCTTCTAAACTCCAGAGTGTACAAGCCCAGCCGCTCCATTCTTCTCAGCATATGACAGTCCCGCCATCCCGGGAATTAACCTGGTGAACCTACGCTGCACTCCCTCAATAGCAAGAATGTCCTTCTTCAAATTAGGGGACCAAAACTGCACACAATACTCCAGGTGCGGTCTCACTAGGGCTCTGTACAACTGCAGAAGGACCTCTTTGCTCCTGTACTCGACTCCTCTTGTTATAAAG
Source organism: Leucoraja erinaceus (assembly GCF_028641065.1). Lineage (NCBI taxonomy): Eukaryota > Metazoa > Chordata > Chondrichthyes > Rajiformes > Rajidae > Leucoraja > Leucoraja erinaceus. Next base: position 3,155,689 of record NC_073392.1, on the reverse strand, counting down.
GATTTTTGAAGGGGACCAAAACTGCACACAATACTCCAGGTGTGGTCTCACTGGGGCCCTGTACAATACATCTCCTTTAAACTTTGCCCCTCTCCACTAAGACACAAGTCTTCCGCTGTAACGATGAGTCATGTCGCAATATTTATCCAGGCCATTGTTTAAAGAATGAGTTTGATAATAATGGCCCAGCAGGCGCAGTTTTCACCCCGCCCCTCCATGCGAGTACTGCTCTTGCAGGTAAAGTACCGTCTTCAAATATTTCCACTGAAACCAAAACTGACATGTGCTTTGTTAACTAATGTCTCGTGGGCTTTCAGAAATTCTTTTAAACGACAAAATTATGGTTATTTTGGGAAATAGCCAAAAGCAAGGTGGAAAATTACACTTGAAAACCTGGCCTCTTATTTGTAATGGCCAGCAGGTGCGTTTACTTGTGTTTTATATACTACCAAACTAAATTTAGACGGACACAAAGTATTACCATTTGCAAAGGTTTAAAATCCAGCCTTAGAACGCTTGTTAAACATAATCACACCAAGGACAATATTATGTGTTTGATCCACAAGCAGCACATTTGGCCTTGATCTATGTTTGAGAAGATTCTGCTTCCTAATGTAAATGTAAATGCGTGCCACAAAGTTGCAATCAGGTCAACATCGTTCTTGTAGACAGGTCAGATGATCTTAGTCACAGTTCGATACATAGAAAATAGGTGCAGGAGTAGCCCTTTCGGCCCTTTGAGCCAGCACCGCCATTCAATATGATCATGGCTGATCTTCCAGAATCCTGCTTTCTTCCCATATCCCTCGATTTCGTTAGCCCCAAGAGCTAAATCTAAAGGGCCTGTCCCACATGGTGATTTTTTAAAAAGCAGCACTTAAAATGTTGGGGCCTCCTTCTGGGAATAACCGTATCATAACACAGACACTAGAAGTCTCAACAATAATAGTCCTTATCAATGGCTCCTATTCAGCTCAAAACATGAGTAGTACACCGATTATTCTCCAAAAGCTGGAATGTGATATTAGTTTAGAGATACGGCACGAAAGCAGGCCCTTCGGCCCACCGAGCCCATGCCCACCAGCGATCCCCGCACACTAACACTATCCTACACACACTAGGGACAATTTACATTTATACCAAGCCAATTAACCCACAAATCTGCACGTCTTTGGAGAGTGGGAGGAAACCGGAGCACCCGGAGAAAACCCACGCAGGTCACGGGGAGAACGTACAAACTCCTTAGAGACAGCGCCCGTAGTCAGGATCAAACCCGGGTCTCTGGCTATGGATGGCACCTTCCCCTCAGCTAACAGTGTACCATTCCACATTTCCTTGATCAACCTCTGCTTTGATCTGTCATTTTCACATTTTATCCTTCCATATCTCTAGTCTCCCTCTCCCCTGACTCTCAGTCTGAAGAAGAGTCTCGACCCGAAACGTCACCCATTCCTTCTCTCCAGAGATGCTGCCTGTCCCCGCTGAGGTACCACAGCATTTCGTGTCTATCTGCACGATGGCGCAGCGGCAGATTCGCTGCCTCACAACGCTTGCAGCGCCAGAGACCCGGGTTCGATCCCGACTACGGGCGCCGTCTGTACGGAGTTTGTACGTTCTCCCCGTGACCTGCGTGGGTTTTCTCCGAGATCTTCGGTTTCCTCCCACACTCCAAAGACGTGCAGGTTTATAGGTTAATTGGCTTGGCATAAATGTAAAAATGTCCCCAGTGTGTGTAGGATAGTGTTAGTGTGCAGGGATCGCTGGTCGGCACGGACTCGGTGGGCCGAAGGGCCTGTTTCCGCGCTGTATCTCTAAACTAAACTAAAACTAACGCGATTCTTTCACTGGGAAGCAGTGCAGGCAGCTCCAGCAGGGAACGTCGTATAGATTTCCGCACATCCAGCAGGAATGCGAGCCACATTCCACTCTTGTAATTGAGACATTACCTCAAGCATCAAGTCAATATTGGACCATGTATTCAACATGTGCAGTGAAGGAGAAGTCCTGCAAACCTCAGACTGCAACTTGCGGCGCCGAAACTGCAAATGCTGAATGTATTCATCGCCGAGATGAAAGGAGGGATTTTGGAGAGGGTAATTTTTTTTAGTTTAGAACAGCACGCAAACAGACCCTTCGGCCCAGCGAGTCCGCGCAGACCAGCGATCCCCACACAGCAACACTATCCTACACACACTAGGGACAACTTACATTTACACCAATTAACCCACAAACCTGTACGTCTTTGTGGAGTGTGGGAGGAAACCAAAGACCTCGGAGAAAACCCACGCAGGTCACGGGGAGAACGTGCAAACTCCGTACAGACAGCACCCGTAGTCGGGATCGAACCCGGGTCTCAAGCACTGTGAGGCAGCAACTCTACCGCTGCGCCACCGTGCATTCGTCAACACTTCCTTTCCTTTTAACAACCGTGAGGTTCTAAGTGTCTGACCTCAACTAGCTTAATAGATTGCAGCGTTTTCCTGATTCCCCATCAGGCGGACTGGTCAGTCTCGAGCCTTTTTATCCTCTCCAGAGGTGGGACGTTGCGTTGCAGGTGAGACTTGTGCTTCCGTTGACGGTGATTTGTGTGTTTGCAGCATTGGTTGGGCATCAGTGGGGTTGCCAGAAGACAAGTTGTCTCGACTTGAATTGCATGCCTGAACACTAGACCTAACCTGAGTGAGGCTCAGTATCCTGACCAGCAACAGCTCTGCCCAGGACAGGAAGGCTCTGCAGAGAGTAGTGCATCTCCTGGTGCAGGACCTATACACCAGGAGCTGCAGATCTAGAGCCAGCAACATTATGGGGGACCCCTACCCCCCCAGCAACGGACTGTTCCAACTGCTACGGTCAGGCAAGCGCCTCCGCTTTCACGCTGCGGAAACAGAGAGGATGAGACAGAGTTTCTTCCCACAGCCCGTCAGGACTGTAAACTCTGATCTCACTAGGGCGTTGTGTCTGCTGTTGTGTCTTTAAAAAAAAATGTAAATACTGGTTCTGGTCTGTACAGTTGTTTTGCACAATCCCGCAGGCATTGCCACTTTCATTTCACTGTACATCTTGTATGTGCATGTGACAAATAAAGTTGACTTGACTTCCGCGCTGAATCTCTAAACAAAACTAAAAACACTAAATGCAAGTTTTGAGGATTTGAAGACTGTGGATAAAAGTTAGCCTTGAGGGCTGCGTCTGCATTTCCAGACTATTTGACCATCCAAGGCCAAATCCAAGCTGTGCTGCACAAGGAGGGGTGTAAACTACCCAAGCGAAATACGAGGTGCTGCTCCTCCAGTTAAAGGGCCTGTCCCACTGTACGAGGTAATTCACGAGTTCTCCCGAGTTTTCCCCTGATTCGAACTCGGAGAATGTCCGTAGCGGGTCCGTAGGAGTTCGTGGATGTCCCGTAACGGCTCGTACAAGTAAAAAGTAAAAAAGTATTTTTTCCACTCGTGGACATTTTTCACAGTGTTGAAAAAAACGTCACAAGTTTACCGGATTTCCCGAGTACCTACCATTACTTGTACGAGCCGCTACGGGACATCCACGAACTCCTACGGTCCCGCTACGGACATTCTCCGAGTTCGAATCAGGGGAAAACTCGGGAGAACTTGTGAATTACCTCGTACAGTGGGACGGGGGGCTTTACGGTGGGACTCACTCTGGCCATGGAGGAGGTAATTAAACACATCACTATTTTGTACCTTAATGCAAAAAGTAGCACCTGATTTATTCGCAACTTCTCCAAGGCAAGAGAGCGAAATGTTTTCACTCCAATGCTGTGATTGTGTCGAATCTCTCGTGGTAACGTCTGCAGAATACAATCTTATCTTTGCTCTTTGATTAAGCTTGGAATACAATTAAATGTTAGCAAAACAGACCGTATCAGCGAAAATTTTGCAGCCGAGATGGTGATAATACACACACACCAGCTACTGATTTGATAAATACTTAACCCTCGGCCTTCAACTGGTCAACACAGTGATGCAGCTGTGGAGCTGCTGCCTCACAGCACCAAGTTCCAACCTGACCTCGGATGCTGTCTGTGAGGAGTTTGCACGTTCTCCCCGTGACTGCGTGGGATTCCTCCCACATCTAAAAGACGTGCGGGTTTGCAGGTTAATTTTTAGGTTATGGTAAAAATACAGCCGCAGAAACAGGGCTTTAAATGTAAATACTGGTTCTGTTCTGGCCCATTGAGTCTGCACCGACCAGCGATCAACACACAGACACAGACACAGACACAGACACAGACACAGACACACACACACACACACACGCTAGGGACAATTTTTTACATTCACACCAATCCTATTAACCTACAAACCTGTACGTCTTTGGAGTGTGGGAGGAAACTGAAGATCTCAAGAAAAACCCGCGTAGGTCATGGGGAGAACGTGCAAACTCCGTACAGACAGCGCCCGTAGTCGGGATCGAACCCGGGTCTCTGGCGCTGTGAGGCAGCAGCTCTACTGCTGCGCCACCGTGCCACCCAGTTGGCCCACCGCAAATTGCCTCCTTGTGTGTAAGGAGTGGATGAGCAAGTGGGATAACAGAGAACATAGTGTGTACGGGTGATCGATGGTCGGAGTGGACTTGGTGGGCCGAAGGGCCTGTTCCCTTCAATCGATCAAAACTAGTATTGTCTCCATTTTTCAGCCATCCTCACATCTGAAAGTGTTTAAACAGGCAAATATTTGGCTACATCGAGACTTCCAAATTCCACCCACCTCCATCAATGGTTTGTGAAAACTCCAAACAAAAAAAATCTTCAACCTTGTGCATATCTACACCATGCAGTGTGAAAATAGTTGAAATTCCTCAAGAAAACGGCAGAAAGAATTTAACCCATCAATGAGCTGTGGAAACTGCTGAACAATAGGATCTTTGCTGCTGCAGACGGTCTGGGAACTTGTGTTCGGTTCCCACCTAACTGCCCCGACAGATCAGAGCACCACCTGAATATTGTAACCATAGCAAGCAAATTATTTACCTGCACGCCCGACCGGATCTGCCAAAGACTTGAAAATGAATTCACCTTCAGGCTATCCTTCAGAAATCCTTTATAACAAGAGGAGTCGAGTATAGGTTTATAACAAGAGGAGTCGAATATAGGAGCAAAGAGGTCCTTCTGCAGTAGTACAGGGCCCTAGTGAGACCACACCCGGAGTGTTGTGTGCAGTTTTGGTCCCCTAATTTGAGGAAGGACATTCTTGCTATTGAGGGAGTGCAGCGTAGGTTCACCAGGTTAATTCCCGGGATGGCGGGACTGTCATATGCTGAGAGAATGGAGCGGCTGGGCTTATAAACTCTGGAGTTTAGCAGGATGAGAGGGTATCTTATTGAAACATATAAGATTGTTAAGGGCTTGGACATGCTGGAGGCAGGAAACATGTTCCCCATGTTGGGGGAGTCCAGAACCAGGGGCCACAGTTTAAGAATAAGGGGTAAGCCATTTAGAACGGAGATGAGGAAACACTTTTTCTCACAGAGAGTTGCGAGTCTGTGGAATTCTCTGCCTCAGAGGGCGGTGGAGGCAGGTTCTCTGGATGCCTTCGAGAGAGAGCTAGATAGGGCTCTTAAAAATAGCGGAGTCAGGGGATATGGGGAGAAGGCAGGAACGGGGTACTGATTGGGGATGATCAGCCATGATCACATTGAATGGCGGTGTTGGCTCGAAGGGATCGTACCCGAGTCTCTGGCGCTGTGAGGCAGCAACTCTACCGCTGCGACACCGTGCCGCCCTTGTGAAAGACGCTACAACTTTTTGCGCGACTGAGGAGACGACTCACGGAGAGTGCCGGCGAACTAGTCGCCTGTAGTTGCCTGAAAAATCGTCTAAGTGGGACAGGCCCATTGGGATATTCACAAAGCGCTGGAGTAATTCAACATCTCTGCCTGACCCGCTGAGTCGCTCCAGCATTTTGTGCCGATCTTCGGTGTAAACCAGTGCCTGCAATTCCCTGCTACACACGGAGCTATTCACAGATGTCCAATGCATTGTGTCTGCAGCTTGCAGCTTCTGCAATATTCTGTGTTCTATGCCAACCCAGGCAAGACCGGTAACAAACTAGGTCAGGCAGCGTGAGAAAAGTGAGCCAGTCCTCCAGGTATCAATTTGCCCCATCCCCCAACGAGAAATTCTGATCATTCCACCCATTCCTCTGGATATCCCCTTTCACACACGTTTCACAGATGGAGTTTTTTTTGCCAAGTCTCAAATCTCAAACTGCAGTGACACGAGACAGTGAATTAGACAATAGACAATAGGTGCAGAAGTAGGCCATTCGGCCCTTTGAACCAGCACCGCCATTCAATTTGATCATGGCTGATCATCCCCAATCAGTACCCCGTTCCTGCCTTCTCCCCATATCCCCTGACTCCGCTATCTTTAAGAGCCTCTCTTGAAAGCATCCAGAGAACCAGCCTCCACCGCCCTCTGAGGCAGAGAATTCCACAGTCATTGTTATGGAGTCATACAACAAGGACAAAGGCCATTCGGCCCTACTTGCCATTGCCAACCAACATGCCCCATCCACACTCGTGCCACCTGCCCGCGTTTGGCTCAATATCCCTCGCAACCTCCCCAAAAATAATTCTCCCGAAGATTTAAGAGACACGGACTTGGGATTGAACCTTTGACCAGGAACATGCCCCCAAAAGAGATGCTCAGTTTTGGTGAAGGTGGACAAAAATGCTGGAGAAACTCGGCGGGTGAGGCAGCATCTATGGAAGCGAAGGAATAGGTGACGTTTCTGGTCGAGACCCTTGCGATCGCCAAGCCTACGCTTGGTCTCACCGATGTAGAGCAGTTGACACCTAGAGCAGCGGATGCAATAGAGGAGGTTGGAGGAGGTGCAGGTGAACCTCTGCCTCACCTGGAAAGTTTTGGTGAAGTCACTATTGCAATTCGCGTTCTATCGACCAGCCTGAATACGGTTCAGAGCCCAACATAGCAGCCGAGTACTTTGGTCAATATTTGTTTAAAATTCATGATAATAGCAGATGCAACACAGTTGGCGAGGTGGAAAGTTGTCCACACTTGATTGGAGCAGCGGTAGAGTTGCTGCCTCACAGCGCCAGAGACCCAGGTTCCATCCCGACTACGGGTGCTGACTGTACGGAGTTTGCACGTTCTCCCCGTGGCCTGCATGGCTTTCCTCCGGGCGCTCCGGTTTCCTTCCACACTCCAAAGATGTACAGGTCAGCAGGTTAATTGGCTTCGGTAAAAAACTGTAAATTGTCCCTAACGTGTGTCGGATAGTGTTGGGGATCGCTGGTCGGCGCGGACTCGGTGGGCTGAAGGGCCAGACTCCGTGCTAAACTGAAATAAACTGCAACGTAACATCCCAACTTTTATACCCAATGCACCGATGAAGGACAATGTGTCAAATATACGTTGCATCTAACGTTCCAGTTACCACCACATTAGTTGGTGCGCTGGGCCGTTAGACATTCTCTGTTGAGAGAAATATGACTTTGTTTTGCCTTGTGGGGGAAACAAGGTGCCAACTTTCCAGCCAGTGTGCATAATAAAGCCTTTACTCCAGTTAAATTGCCCATGAATAGTACTGAAGCATTTAATGCTCCATCCCTTCTTCCTATGGACATAAGCACCGACACAAATGTGTGCGTTTAGTTTAGTTTTGTTTCGCACGGAAACAGGCCCTTCGGCCCACCGAGTCTTTACAAACTATCCTAAACACACCAGGGACAATTTACTCTTAGACCAAGCTGATTAATAGACAATAGACAATAGGTGCAGGAGCAGGCCATTCGGCCCTTCGAGCCAGCACTTCCATTCGATGTGATCATGGCTGATCATCCCCAATCAGTACCCCGTTCCTGCCTTCTCCCCATATTCCCTGACTCCGCTATTTTTAAGAGCCCTATCTAACTCTCTCTTGAAAGCATCCAGAGAACCGGCCTCCACCGCCCTCTGAGGCAGAGAATTCCACCGGCTCACCACTCTCTGTGAGAAAAAGTGTTTCCTCGTCTCCGTTCCAAATGGCTTAAATGGATTAACCGACCAACCTGCACAACTTTGGAAACCAAAGGTCTCGGAGGAAACCCACGCGGGTCACGGTGAGAACGTCCAAACTCCGTACAGACAGCGCCCGTAGTCGGGATCGAACCCGGGTCCGTGGCGCTGTGAGGCAGCAACTCTACCGCTGCGCCACCGTGCTGCCCAGGCCACTTCTGAATATTCTTCCATAAAATTGCCGAGGATTTTGTGACGTTGTGTGGGTTACCTTGAATAAAACGCTTGGGGAGTGAGGGTAGAGTAAGGGGCGGCACGATGGTGCAGCTGGCAGAGTTGCTGCCTCACAGCGCCAGTGACCCGGGCTCCACCCTAACCATGGGTGCGGTGGAGTTTGCACGCTCCCCCCGTGTCCGGATGGTTTCCCCCAGGTGCTCCGTTTTCCCCCCTCATCCCAAAGGCGAGCGGGTTTGTAGATTAATAGGCCTCTAGAAATGTCCCTAGTGCGCAGGAAACCAGCAGCTGAGAAACACGTGGCAAGTGGCGGCAATGGTAGAGTTGCTATATCACACGCCGGAGTCCTGGGTTCGATCCTGACTACCGGGTGCTGTCTGTGTGGGTTTGCTCCGGGTGCTCCAGTTTCCTCCCACATCCCAAAGACGTTGAGGTTTGTCAGTTAATTGGCTTCTGTAAAATTGTTCTGAATAAGTAGGATAGAACTAGTGTGATCGCTGGGCAACGCGGTGGGCTGAAGGGCCTGTTTCCACGCTCTAGTTGAGTACAGGAGCAAAGAGGTCCTTCTGCAGTTGTACAGGGCTCTAGTGAGACCACACCTGGAGTATTGTGTGCAATTTTGGTCCCCTGATTTGAGGAAGGATATTCTTGCTATTGAGGGAGTGCAGCGTAGGTTTACAAGGTTAATTCCCGGGATGGCGGGACTGTCATATGCTGAGAGAATGGAGCGGCTGGGCTTGTATACTCTGGGGTTTAGAAGGATGAGAGGATATCTTATTGAAACATATAAGATTATTAAGGGTTTGGACACACTAGGGGAAGGAAACATGTTCCCGATGTTGGGGGAGTCCAGAGCCAGGGGCCACAGTTTAAGAATAAAGGGGTGAGCCATTTAGAACGGAGATGAGGAAACACTTTTCCTCACAGAGAGTTGTGAGTGTGGAATTCTCTGCCTCTGAGGGCGGTGGAGGCCGGTTCTCTGGATACTTTCAAGGGAGAGTTAGATGAGGCTCTTAAAGATAGCGGAGTCAGGGGATACGGGGAGAAGGCAGGAACGGGGTACTGATTGTGGATGATCAGCCACGATCACATTGAATGGCGGTGCTGGCTGGAAGGGCCGAATGGCCGACTCCTGCCCCTATTGTCTATTGTCTATCAAGCTATAAAACTCATGGCAAGACTTTTTTCACAGAATGGAGAAGTTATTGCTGGTGTGTAAATGTAATGAACTCTCAGCACCAACTACAGTAGTCCCTGTTGTACCACCTCATGTACCAGAGACTCACAGGCCACCTTTTCCAAATAAACCTCCCCATTAATCACGCAACATAAACAGTGCTTTGTTGCAGCAGAATGCTTCAAACACACGTTCTACTATTTCGTTCAGCACACAAGCAAATATATTAATGATTGCACCATCCAGTCATTGTACGTTTAATATGAATATCAGTCGCTGGTGTGGACGGCCGCCATTACCTAGGGGGCCAAGACAGGCAGTGACCACTTTAACACTTCCCACACTGGGTGCCCATCATAAACTCCCCTTCCCGTTCCAACCACGAGAGGAATAGATCGGGTAGATGCACAGAGTCTCTTGCCCAGAGTAGGGGAATCGAGGACCAGAGGACATAGGTTCAAGGTGAAGGGGAGAAGATTTAGTAGGAACCCGAGGGGTAACCTTTTCACACAGAGGGTGATGGGTGTATGGAACAAGCTGCGTGAAAAAAAAAAGTTCTTCTCATCTCGAGGAGGTAGTGGGTGAGATTAGTAGGAACCCAAGGGGTACCTTTTCTCACAGAGGGTGGTGGGTGTATGGAGGAGGTAGTTGAAGCTGGGACTATCCCAACGTTTAAGAAACAGTTAGACAGGACAGGTTTGGAGGGATATGGACCAAGCGCATTGTTGGTCCATATGGACATTGTTGGCCAGTGTGGGCAAGTTGGGCCGAAGGGCCTGTTTCCACACTGTATCACTCTGTGACTCTGTGACCTGTTTAAACCTGCATCTGCAGTTCCTTCTATACAGAGATGCTGCCCGTCCTGCTGAGTTACTCCAACATTTTGTGTCTATCTACAGTCCCTCCCACCCACACTGACTCCATTGTGAGAGTGAGGCCTAACGCAAGTTGGAGGAACCGCAGCTCGTATTTCACTTGGGCAGCGTACATGCCAGCGGTTTGAACATTGATTTATCCGACTTCCAGCAACCCTTGATTTCCCTCTCTCTCTCCATCCTGCCCCCTCTATGACCCGTCTGACAGCTCCCCCGATTACATTTTACTCTCTATGCAACATTATCACCTTCTGCTCAGATAACCAATGATCTATTCTACCTTGAGTTAAGTCCTCTTTGATCTCTCATTTTCACGCCTTGCCCTTCCATATCTCTCACTCTCAGTCAGAACAACCGTTTAAGAAGGAACTGCAGATGCTGGAAAAATCGAAGGTAGACAAAAATGCTAGAGACACTCAGCGGGTGAGGCAGCATCGATGGAGCGATTTAGAGACAGGTGACGTTTCGGGTCGAGACCCTTCTTCAGACTGATGGATGGGGGGGGAGGGGGGGGGGGAGATGAAAGGAAGAGGCGGGGACAGTGGGCTGTGGGAGGGCTGGGAAGGGGAGGGGATAGAGGGAGAAAGCAGGGACTACCTGAAATTGGAGAAGTCAATGTCAAACTTACTTTCTTCTTCTTGCCCCCCCCCCACCCCCACATCAGTCTGTAGAAGGGTCTCGACCCGAAACGTCACCTATTCCTTCGCTCCATAGATGCTGCCTCACCCGCTGAGTTTCTCCAGCATTTTTGTCTACCTCAGTCTGAAGAAAGTGTCTCGACCCTGAAACTAGGCACAAAATGCCGGAGTAACTCAGCGGGACAGGCAGCATCTCTGGAGAAGGGATGGGCGATGTTTCGGGTCGAGACCCTTCAGTCTGAAGAAGGGTCTCGACCCGAAACGTCACCCATTCCTTCTCTCCAGAGATGCTGCCTGTCCCGCTGAGTTGCTCCACATTTTGGGTCCATCTTCCTGCACCACCACAGGAACTTAGCGGATGGAACGGAACAGGAAGACACTTCCCGAAAACAGGAAAAGCTGCCACACACATCAAGCATTTCACAGAAGTGCTCGACTTTATTTCAAAGCATTGTTGCATCAGTTCTCGAAAACAGAAGGAAAGAAATGTTACTATGCAGAGCTAATGAGTTTTGCCCATCCTGTTTTGTAACGAAACAAAGACTTGTCCCTCCCCGGTCATTCCTCCTCCTCCCCGCTCCCGTCCGGCAGGAGGTACAGAAGCTTGACAGCGCGCACCACCAGACTCAGGAACAGCTTCTTCCCCTCTGTTATCAGGCTTCTGAACGGTCCATCCATAAGCCAGGGTACTGTCCGATTCACCTCTACCCCATTGCGGACATTGGGCTTTGTCTCTGGAACTGGTGCGTTACAATGCTGAGAACTATATCCTGCACTCTGTATCTTCCCCTTTGCTCTACCTGTTGTGCTTGAGTTTGAACTGATTGTGTCTATGTGTGGTATACCTGATCTATTTGGATAGCCTGCAGAACAAAGCTGTTCACTGTACCTCGATACACGTGGCAATAATAAGCCTAATCCTAGTTTGATAAGAGTTTGAATGATTATGTACAGTAATAATTTGAAATGATTGGACAGCCTACAAGACAAGCCTAGAAACGAGGAACTGCAGACGCTGGTTTGAAAAGAAGGACAGAGTGCTGGAGTAACTCAGCGGGTCAGGCAGCATCTCTGTAGAACGTGGATAAGTGATATTTTAGATTGAAGAAGGAGTCTGACCTGAAACGTCACCTATCCATGTTCTCCACAGATGCTGCCTGACCCGCTGAGTTACTCCAGCACTCTGTGAAACGTCACCTATCCGTGTTCTCCACAGATGCTGCCTGACCCACTCAGTTATGGTGCAGCAGCATCTATGGAGCTAAGGAAATAGGCAACGTTTCGGGCCGAAATCCTTCTGGAAATAGGCAACGTTTCGGGCCGAAACCCATAAGGGTTTAGGCCCGAAACGTTGCCTATTTCCTTAGCTCCATAGATGCTGCCTGACCCGCTGAGTTACTCCAGCACTCTGTGAAACGTCACCTATCCATTTCCTCCACAGATGTTGCCTGACCCGCTGAGTTACTCCAGCACTCTGTGTTCTGCTGTTCAATGTACCTCAGTACAGGTGACAAAAACAAACCTAAACAGAGGCCATGACCTTAAAACACCCACATCCATGTGGGAATGTGTGGAAAGCGCTCACATTTTCGTATACAGAGGCCAATCTCCAGTGAACTATCAACCCAAGTCATAGAGATGACACTTCAGAACACGAAGGACTGCATTCTCACCAGGGCGGCACGGTGGCTCAGCGGTAGAGTTGCTGCCTCACAGCGCCAGAGACCCGGGTTCGATCCCGACTACGGGCGCTGTCTTAATGGAGTTTGTACGTTCTCCCCGTGACCTGCGTGGGTTTTCTCCAGGATCTTCCGTTTCCTCCCACACTCCAAAGACGTGCAGGTTTATAGCGGATTTGGCTTGGTGTAATTGTAAAAATTAATAGTCCTTAGTGTGTGTGTAGGATAGTGTTAGTGTGCGGGGATCGCTGGTCGGCACGGACTCGGTGGGCCGAAGGGCCTGTTTCCACGCTGTACTTCTGCAGTTGTACAGAGCCCTACTGAGACCACACCTGTAGTATTGTGTGCAGTTTTGATCCCCTAATTTGAGGAAGGACATTCTTGCTATTGAGGGAGTGCAACGTAGGTTTACAAGGTTAATTCCCGGGTTGGCGGGACTGTCATATGCTGAGAGAATGGAGCGGCTGGGCTTGTGCACTCTGGAGTTTAGAAGGATGAGAGAGAGTATCTCATTGAAACATATAAGATTGTTAAGGGTTTGGACACGCTAGAGACAGGAAACATGTTCCCGATGTTGGGGGAGTCCAGAACCAGGGGCCACAGTTTAAGAATAAGGAGCAAGCCATTTAGAACGGAGACTTTTTCTCACAGAGAGTGGTGAGTCTGTGGAATTCTCTGCCTCAGAGGGCGGTGGAGGCCGGTTCTCTGGATACTTTCAAGAGAGAGCTAGATAGGGTTCTTAAAAATAGCGGAGTCAGGGGATATGGGGAGAAGGCAGGATCGGGGTACTGATTGGGGATGATCAGCCATGATCACATTGAATGGCGGTGCTTGCTCGAAGGGCCGAATGGCCTACTCCTGCACCTATTGTCTATTGTCTATTGTCTAAAACGAAACTAAGTAGTCACCCATTGACTAGCGCCTCCCGAGTTTGTGGACAATAAATGTCTCCGATGTTTTTGATGCGGACTGTTTATTGGTGTGATTAAAGAAGTCTGTGCCGGAGAAACAGAAAGGATCCTCCAGTTAAATTTACTGTTGCGGGGTTTGCCAGAGCCAGTCTCTGGCACGTCATATTTCTGCCAAGCCTTCGACAAAAGCAGCTGTGAGCAAAACCTTTTGTACCTTGTTGAAGACATTCCACGCTGGTGAAGTCACCGTTCCTGCAGGGGGGGGAGTGGCAGTGGTGATGGGCAATAAAATCCACTCACAGGCCCCTTCCTCAACCGGCCCCCAGATATATCGGCTTGTGTCAAGGACTAAACCTGCGCAAACGGTCCCTGTGCAGGGTCTAGCTAGCGCCTTGCTTTGGCGGCAAGCATCCAAAAATAGCACTTTGCAGGAGCTGAGAACAGGGCAGCATATTGAAGCGGCAGGGCCATTCCCCAAGTGGAGCATGTTTCCTCATGCTTTAAAGTATAGATTTAAAGATCTATACTCAGCGGGACAGGCAGCATCTCTGGAGAGAAGGAATGGGTGACGTTTCGGGTTCTAGACTGAAGAATGGTCTCAACCCAAAACGTCACCCAATTCCTTCTCTCCAGAGATGCTGCCTGTCCCGCTGAGTTACTCCAGCATTCTGTGTCTAGTTTCGGGTCGAGATCCTTGTACAGACTGAGAGTCGGGGAAAGGGAATCAAGAGATATAGACGGTGATGTGGAAACATATAAGACAATAGGCCATTCGGCAGCAGTAGGCCAAACTCAATAATCGTTCCAAGAAGGTTCCCCTCCTTCGAGCCCAGAGTGTACACCGCCATTCAAACTATGATCAGACAGTGGAAGGGATCTGATCATTCCAACTCAGTATCCTGTACCTGCCTTCTCTCCATAGTATCCCCCTGATACCCCCTGATCCCTTTAGCCACAAGGGCCACATCTAACTCCCTCTTAAATATAGCCAATGAACTGGCCTCAACTACCTTCTGTGGCAGAGAATTCCAGAGATTCACCACTCTCTGTGTGAAAAAAAGTTTTTCTCATGTCGGTTTTAAAGGATTTCCCCCTTATCCTTAAGCTGTGACCCCTTGTTCTAGACTTCCCCAACATCGGGAACAATCTTCCTGCATCTAGCCTGTCCAACCCCTTAAGAATGTTGTAAGTTTCTATAAGATCCCCCCTCAATCTTCCAAATTCTAGCGAGTACAAGCCGAGTCTATCCAGTCTTTCTTCATATGAAAGTCCTGACATCCCAGGAATCAGTCTGGTGAACCTTCTCTGTACTCCCTCTATGGCAATAATGACCTTCCTCAGATTTGGAGACCAAAACTGTACGCAATACTCCAGGTGTGGTCTCACCAAGGCCCTGTACAACTGCAGTAGAACCTCCCTGCTCCGAGTAGGGGTGTACGAGTCAGACCCACACAAACCAGGCTGTGACACACAGGGAAGTCTGAAGGTTCACTCAGTGAAACCTCTCACCAGAATGCAGAGAATGTTGGCTGCAGGAGTGAGAATGATATGTGATAGTGATAATCTTGCAGGGCCACACTGGGGATTTGTCCATACTCGCATTGCAGTATCCAGCGCCTGCCAAAGCTGTAACTTCTAACCCACGCCGATGTTGACACAGCAGGTGGAGTTTGCATTAACATTCCATCGGGCAGGAGTGATGAAACCCCAGCTGGCCAACTCCCAGCGACTTGTCCACCCGAGGATCTGAAACACTCCCATACATTTCACTGCCCCAAATAGGGCTGCACTACTGGTCAACCAGTGACCCAAACACAAGCCCAAATAGTTCAGAGGTTTACGAAGGAACTACAGACGCTGGGAAATGGAAGGTAGACAAAAGTGCTGGAGAAACTCAGCGGGTGCAGCAGCATCTATGGAGCGAAGGAAATAGGCGACGTTTCGGGCAGAAAACGAAGGGGAGGAGGCAGGAACGGGGTACTGGTTGGGGGTGATCAGCCATGATCACATTGAACGGCGGTGCTGGCTCGAAGGGCCGAATGGCCTACTCCTGCACCCATTCTCCCCATGACCTGCGTGGGTTTTCTCCGAGATCTTCGGTATTCTCCCACACTCCAAAGACGTGCAGGTTTGTAGGTTAATCGGCTTGGTGTATGTGTAAATTGTCCCTAGTGTGTGTGTGTGTTTGTGTGTGTGTGTGCGTGTGCGTGTGCGTGTGTGTGTGTGCGTGTGCGTGTGCGTGTAGGACGGTGTTAATGGGTGGGGATCGCTGGCCATTGCGGTTCCGGTGGGCCGAAGGGCCTGTTTCCGCGCTGTATCTCTAAACTAAACAAAAAGGAGAGCCTGGATGTTTGCTGCAATATTTCAAGACTTCTGGCAGCTTCAGCTCATCAATCAAATTTGGGGAAGAAAGTCTGTGTTGGAAACAATAGCTCGTCTCAGTTTTTAGTCTCACCGCCAGCTTAGTTTTCACATGTGCAAACAGAATGCCATTCAAACCCTTCAAATGGCGGAAAAAGGGTTGGGATTTTAACGCCTGCATCCTAAATTCCCACAACAGCATTGCCTCGATCTTGCAGCACCGAGCTGGCGAATAATCCGGGAACTAATCAAGGGCGACCGGATAGTCGAAGCCGAAGAGCAGCCCACAAATCAGATTTGTTTTCCTTCAGTTACTCTGCAGGCTATGCTGATGGAATGTGAAACGGGATTTAATGAAGTTACGAGCAACTCTGGCAAGAATGCACACACACACAGACACACACACTTCAGTGAGAACGAGTTGGTTCACTGAGTATTTAGTTTCATTTCCAGAGGGTCTGTAAGCAAACACCAGTTTTCATGACTTGACCTCAGCTGCTTAAGAAGTCTACTTACAAACCCAGGGCAATTTTAAATAGGTACACTTTGTGATACAAGTTTGCTCCTGCTGAATACCATCACTTAAAAGTACTGAGCTCAAAAACATCCGCGCAAGTCAACCTTGCGTGCAGGGACCCTGAAATTAACAAAATTTGGATAACTTAACCTATAAACCTGTATTAATAATCCCGCATTAACAAAATCAGGGCAATCGTAAACAAAATCCAACTCAAATAGTCAACTTCAGTAGATATATTTAACTCAGAGATACAGATTCTTGATTAGTACGGGTGTCAGGGGTTATAGGGGGAGAATGAGGGTCTTCTACTTGTTGCATGTGGCGTACACAGCCTAAAGTTGTAGGACAAATTGTTCTGTTTGATTTCGCACGGCAGGTTGATTGCATTCGTCGAAACAGGGCGGACCACGTGAAGGTTGCAATCTCCCACCCCGAGAATGGGGCTAGGAGGGAGAGATAGATCAGCCATGATTGAATGGCGGAGTAGACCTGATGGGCCGAATGGCCTCATTCCTCTACCACTTCTGAATGTTTGAAGAAGATACTATGGACTTTGCGCTATTACGGCTGCTCAACATGCACGGGTTTTAACACTATCGTGGGGTCAAAGAAAGAGCGTTCACCTCGAGGCCCCGTTTCCGCCAATCACGCACAACAAGCGCAAGACGCCGTTGTACGCAGACGCCGAGAAGCGGAACAATTCCTAATCTTGTGACGTGGATAAGAAGAACACTACTAAATTGGCCAAGTATTCACATACAAGGAATTTGCCTTGGTGCTCCGCCCACAAGTAACAACATGACATACAGTGACAGTTACGGATCACTCGGAAAACACTAAACATTAATAATAATAAAACATTAATGATAAAACACCATGGTCTGATTTACTTAGAATAACTGATAATTCTTTGTATAAGAAAGAACTGCAGATGCTGGAAAATCGAAGGTGGACAAAAATGCTGGAGAAACTCAGCGGGTGAGGCAGCATCTATGGAGTGAAGGAAATAGGCGATGTTTCTGAAACCTATTTCCTTCGCTCCATAGATGCTGCCTGACCAGCTGAAAATTATTTGTACATCTGTTGCATTGCTGCATCTACCTGAACGGAAACCTCAGGAGACTTTGCGCCCCACCCAAGGTTTCCGTGCGGTTCCCAGAGGTTTTTGTCAGTCTCCCTACCTGCTTCCACTACCTGCAACCTCCGGCAACCACCTGCAACCTCCGGGAACCGCACGGAAACCTTGGGTGGGGCGCAAAGTCTCCAGAGGTTTCCGTTCAGGTTTCCCAAGTGGGGACTGGGGCTTAATGCGTCTGTAAATCTGCAACAAGTACGTATTCCATAGTCCCCAGTCCCCATCAGATGCAGTGGGGTGGGAAAATTGCAACCCTCGCGTGGTCCGCCCTGTTTCGACTAATGCAATCGACTCGACGTGTACAAACGGAAGATCAAATAGAACAAGTTGTCCAACAACTGTAGGCTGTGCACGCCACACAAAAGAAGAAGAAGATCAGATACAGACAGAAACACTTCCCCCTTCAACCCTGTGGCCTCAGTTAAAGCACAAAGAATGATTTGTGACCCACTTCCCCTTTTACTTCAAGCGATCTACAAGGTGAGGTGTTAGCTCACGGTATCATGGCGCTACTAACCACATGTGGAAGCTGCTGGGTTTGTTTCCGCATGGGTGGCGAGGGGGGGGGGGGGGGGGGGGGGGGGGGGGGTGAGAGGCACAACAGACACAGAAATCCCATTTGCAAACCAAGCCAAGTTAACCAACCGTATTGTTTAGTTTGGAGGTACGGCGCGCAAACAGGCCCTTCGGCCCACCGAGTCCGTGCCGACCAGCGATCCCCGCGCACTAACTTTTTCTGCATCAGAAAGCCCAAATACTTGCATGGTTTGAACCTCCCTGCCACCAGGCAAGCTGAGCTAAACATGCCGATCACACAACTTACAATAATTAAAGCAACACTAAAGATCTTGCAATAATAGTGTATAATTAATGCACCAAGTCTGTGACACACACATATACACACCCACGTATATATATATATATATATATATAAACACACACATATATATACACACACACATATATACACATATACACACACACACATACACACACATATACACACACACACATACACACACATATATACACATACACACACACATATACACACACACACATACACACACACACACACACCACACACATACATATACACACACACACACACACACACACACACACACACACACACACATATACACACACACACATATACACACACACACACATATATACACACACATATACACACACATACACACACATATATATACATACATATATATACACACACACACATATACACAAAGTGCTGGAGTAACCCAGCGGGACAGGCAGCATCCCTGGAGAGAAGGAAAGGGTGACGTTTCGGGTCCAGACCCTTCTTCAGCCTGAGAGTCAGGGGAGAGGGAGACAGAGAGATATGGAAGGGTAAGGTGTGAAAACACAGATCAAAGGGGACGATGATCACGGCACGTTTACAATGTGAGAAGTATTGAATAAGATCCTTCTGGCTGCCAGTCACACACAAAATCGAAGGTGGACTCTGTCTGAAGAAGGTAGACAAAAGTGCTGGAGAAACTCAGTGGGTGCAGCAGCATCTATGGAGCGAAGGAAATAGGCAACGTTTCGGGGTGAATCCCTTGGGAAATAGGCAACGTTTCGGGGTGAATCCCTTGGGAAATAGGCAACGTTTCGGGGTGAATCCCTTGGGAAATAGGCAGCGTTTCGGGTCGAAACCCAAGGGGTTTCGGCCCGAAACGTTGCCTATTTCCTTCGCTCCATAGATGCTGCCGCACCCGCTGAGTTTCTCCAGCACTTTTGTCTACCTTCGATTTTCCAGCATCTGCAGTTCCTTCTTAAACACACAAAAGGGAGGTGCTCATTTACAGCCAACACCATTGTAACGAGTGTAATCAAGGCCATGTGGCAACATACCCCACCCTCACTGTTTAATGAACAGACTAATGGGCATTTAGTATTACATTCCTCACCCGCTGTCTGCTTTCACTTAAGCAGGTAGACACAAAATACTGGAGTAACTCAGCGGGACAGGCAACATCTCTGGTGAGAAGGAATGGGTGACATAGAAACATATATGAAATAGTTGCAGGAGGAGGCCATTCGGCCCTTCGAGCCAGCACCGCCATTCATTGTGATCATGGCTGATCGTCCCCAATCAATAACCCGTGCTTGCCTTCCCGCCAATATCCCTTGACTCCACTAGCCCCTAGAGCTCTATCTAACTCTCTCTTAAATCCATCCAGTGACTTGGCCTCCACTGCCCTCTGTGGCAGGGAATTCCACAAATTCACAACTCTCTGGGTGAAAACGTTTTTTCTCACCTCAGTCTTAAATGACCTCCCCTTTAATCTTAGACTGTGGCCCCTGGTTCTGGACTCGCCCAACATTGGGAACATTTTTCCTGCATCTAGCTCGTCCAGTCCTTTTACAATTTTATATTTTTCTATAAGATCCCCCCTCATCCTTCTAAACTCCAGTGAATACAAGCCTAGTCTATTCAATCTTTCCTCATATGACAGCACCAGTGACATTTTGGGTCTCAAGCAGGGCTCCAAATGGTTAATTTTTAATCCAAATTAAAAACTAAAATTCCAAATCATTGATTTTTCAAACTGTTCCCTACTGTGACTTCAAAAAAAATCTTGTGAATGACAATACACAATTGTGTTCCCACCACACTGCTCCAATACAGAGTCACCGTATAACTAGTTGCTAATCAATATACTAACTTGTGGCCGGTCACCCTGATCAGGTGTGGAAACAAGGAACTGCAGGTGCTGGTTTACAAAGACACAGAGTGCTGGAGTAACTCAGCGGGTCAGGCAGCGTCTGTGGAGAACATGGATAGGTGACGTTTCACAGAGTGCTGGAGTAACTCAGCAGGTCAGGCAGCATCTGTGGAGAACATGGATAGGTGACGTTTCACAGAGTGCTGGAGTAACTCAGCAGGTCAGGCAGCATCTGTGGAGAACATGGATAGGTGACGTTTCACAGAGTGCTGGAGTAACTCAGTGGGTCAGGCAGCATCTGTGGAGAACATGGATAGGTGACGTTTTACAGAGTGCTGGAGTAACTCAGCGGGTCAGGCAGCACCTGTGGAGAACATGGATAGGTGACGTTTCACAGAGTGCTGGAGTAACTCAGCGGGTCATGCAGCATCTGTGGAGAACATGGATAGGTGACGTTTCACAGAGTGCTGGAGTAACTCAGCGGGTCAGGCAGCATCTATGGAGCTAAGGAAATAGGCAACGTTTCGGGCCGAAACCCATAAGGGTTTCGGCCCGAAACGTTGCCTATTTCCAGAAGGATTTTGGCCCGAAACGTTGCCTATTTCCTTAGCTCCATAGATGCTGCTGCACCATAACTGAGTGGGTCAGGCAGCATCTGTGGAGAACATGGATAGGTGACGTTTCACAGAGTGCTGGAGTAACTCAGCGGGTCAGGCAGCATCTGTGGCGAACATGGATAGGTGACGTTTCAGGTCAGGACCCCTCTTTGGCCACAACCAGAAACGTCACCTATCCACGTTCTCCAGCTTTGCTTTAACTTTGCCGAGTTACTCCAGCACTTTGTGTCTTTTTTGTTTAAAACCCCATCAGATGCTGTGAAAGGCCTGGTTTTGCAACCTGTGAATGCATCGAACGAGTCACATCTTTCCTGCTGTTACTGTATTCACAAAGCCAGCAAAATCATTTACAGACCAAACTCTCTAAACAAAACAAAAAAAGAATATCACAGTTTAAGATTAAAGTCTCGAGACACAAGGAACGACAAAACAAAAGTTCTGGAGCAATTTAGCAAGATTAAAGTCTCCCTTAATGTTACCAGTAAATGATCCAAACAGCTGGGTGGGGTTACTCAGATTGGACACCATTATTTACAGTTAAATACTTCACACTGATAGAGAAACTGCAAGGATCACCTTGTACTCCAAGTTCCTGTTTAGTAGATCAACATGAGATTTCTCATTCATCTGGTAGCAAATTAAAGTGCAACCCACTAACTGGGTATCACATTACATTTGCGATTCTACAGTGCACAAGCCAAGTTTATTTAAATCTCAGAACAGCAGGTTGCAAAAGTTCTCCAGCCCAGAAGCCCAAACAACTGGCTCTCCAGACATCTATTCCCTTAATTAAAGCATGCCTAGCTGTTCTATTGTGTTGCGTTATACGGCCTTCGCTTTAGATCCAAGTTAAATTATATTCCTGCAGTTTAACCATGAGATTTCACTGCTACTGTCGGGCAGGAGGTACAGAAGGCTGAAGTCCCACTGCACCAACTTCAGGTACAGCGGCTTTCCGGCAACCATCAGGTTCTTGAATCAGTCTGAAGATGTGTCTCAACCCAAACGTCCACCTATCCATGTTCGCCACAGATGCTGCCTGACCCCCTGAGTTACTCCAGCACTCTGTGAAACGTCACCTATCCATGTTCTCCACAGATGCTGCCTGACCCACTGAGTTACTCCAGCACTCTGTGAAACGTCACCTATCCATGTTCTCCACAGATGCTGCCTGACCCGCTGAGTTTCTTCAGCACTCTGTGGAACGTCACCTATCCATGTTCTCCTCAGATGCTGCCTGACCCGCTGAGTTACTCCAGCACTCTGTGAAACGTCACCTATCCATGTTCTCCACAGATGCTGCCTGACCCGCTGAGTTACTCCAGCACTCTGTGAAACGTCACCTATCCATGTTCTCCACAGATGCTGCCTGACCCACTCAGTTATGGTGCAGCAGCATCTATGGAGCTAAGGAAATAGGCAACGTTTCGGGCCAAAATCCTTCTGGAAATAGGCAACGTTTCGGGCCGAAACCCATAAGGGTTTCGGACAGAAACGTTGCCTATTTCCTTAGCTCCATAGATGCTGCCTGACCCGCTGAGTTACTCCAGTACTCTGTGAAACGTCACCTATCCATGTTCCCCACAGATGCTGCCTGACCCGCTGAGTAAGTATTTTCGGGTCTTAAACCGATTCGCCCCACTTTCAATCATGAAATTCTTACTCCAAAAATCCCGCCTGTGAACAAAAGGTTCTGCTGTCCACTTTGCGGTGAAATAAAGTGTAGGACACTGACTGGACAATTAAATGGACCAACTAGAGTCGATGTTTACATGCTTTGTTTCTCAATAGACCGACGGCATTCACAGCCATTGGCAAACGCACTGGTGACTAATCCCAGAACTCGAGACAAACACTTCTGGTAAAAGGGAGAGATTCAGCAGGTCTCAACCTGTACAATGTCTCAACTTTTCGAGAGCTTGCAACTACCTGGAATTCTTCTATCTGAGTGATTGGGGGGAAAATCCCAGCCACAAAGGTGAACAAAAGGGGCAGAAATTTTATCGCAAGTTTATTTTTAAGTTTAGAGAAACAAGCCCGGAAGATTGAGGGGGGATCTTATAGAAACTTACAAAAATCTTAAGGGGTTGGACAGGCTGGATGCAGGAAGATTGTTCCCGATGTTGGGGAAGTCCAGAACAAGGGGTCACACAGTTTAAGGATAAGGGGGAAATCTTTTAGGACCGAGATGAGAAAAACATTTTTTCACACAGAGAGTGGCGAATCTGTGGAATTCTCTGCCACAGAGGGTAGTTGAGGCCACACAGTTCATTGGCTATATTTAAGAGGGAGTTAGATGTGGCCCTTGTGGCTAAAGGGATCAGGGGGTATGGAGAGAAGGCAGGTACAGGATACTGAGTTGGATGATCAGCCATGATCATATTGAATGGCGGTGCAGGCTCGAAGGGCCGAATGGCCTCTACTCCTGCACCTATTTTCTATGTTTCTATGCAACAGGGCCTGTCATCTCAGCTAGTCCACGCCGGCCAGTGATCCCCGTAACGTTAGTCCTATCCTGCACACTTGGAACAATTTACAGAAGCCAATTAACCTGCAAACCTGCATGGGAGGAGACCGGAGCACCCGGTGAAAACCCACGTGGTCACAGGGAGAACATGCAAACTCCGTTCAGACAGCACCTGTAGTCAGGATTGAACCCCGGGTCTCTGGTGCTGTGAAGCAGCAAGTCTACCCCTTGTATGCTCATTAATAAATCTCCGCAGATCATAACAGCTCTTGCAATAGGGATGAATTAATTCCTGAACTGAACAGGAACAGCAGGGTAGTATTGTCATGGATCAAAGGTTTTCGATGTCTGACTAATGAAGGATAATCTACAAAGTGGAACGCTCAAGAAGGAACTGCAGATGCTGGAAAAACGAAGGTAGACAAAAGTGCTGGAGAAACTCAGCGGGTGCAGCAGCATCTATGGGGTGAAGGAAATAGGCAACGTTTCGGGCCGAATCCCTTGGGAAATAGGCAACGTTTCGGGCCGAATCCCTTGGGAAATAGGCAACGTTTCGGGCCGAAACCCTTTTGGGTTTCAGCCCGAAACGTTGCCTATTTCCTTCACTCCATAGATGCTGCTGCACCCGCTGAGTTTATCCAGCACTTTTGTCTACCTTCTTCAGACAGAGTCTACCTTCGATTTTGTGTGCGACTCATTCTCATGTAGATGGCCGGCAATGTTTAATCTAAGCATACAACACCTACAGGGTCGGGCATTGGACTTGGAACATACAGAAGAAGCAATGTTCCCGATGTTGGGTGAGTCCAGAACCTGGTGCCACAGTTTAAGAATAAAGGCTCGGCCATTTAGGACAGAGATGAGGAAAAACTTTCTCACACAGAGAGCTGTGAACCTGTGGGATTCTCTGCCACAAAAGGCAGTGGAGGCCAATTCACTGGATGTTTTCAAGAGAGAGTTAGTTATAGCTCTTCGGGCTAACCGAATCGAGGGATATGGGGAGAAAGCAGGAACGGGGTACTGATTTTAGATGATCAGCCAAAACTGAGCGGAGGTGTTGGGAGAAGCGATCGCCATGCCTACACTTGGTCTCCGCTCAGTTTGTACTAACCAACCTGATCTCCCGGTGGCTCAGCACTTCAACTCTCCCTCCCATTCCCAATCCGACCTTTCAGTCCTGGGCCTCCTCCATGGCCAGAGGGAGTCCCAGCACAAATTGGAGGAGCAGCACCTCATATTTCGCTTGGGTAGTTTACACCCCAACAGTATGAACATTGACTTCTCCAATTTCAGGTAGTCCCTGCTTTCTCCCTCCTTCCCCTCCCCTTTCCAGCTCTCCCACAGCCCACAGTCTCCCCCCCGCTCCACATCAGTCTGAAGAAGGGTCTCGACCCGAAACGTCACCTATTCCTTCGCTCCATAGATGCTGCCTCACCCACTGAGTTTCTCCAGCATTTTTGTCTACCTTTGGTTTATTGTTAGCTATGGGGGAGTTGACAACACGGCATACAAACAGTGACATTAATCAGGTGGCCAGTGAAACTGGTCGTAGATCTAGGTGGGGGAGGGACAGGAAGAGTGGGAGAGAGGGGGAAAGCGAGGTTTAATTGTAGTAACCCTTGCTTTTTGATCACACTGCGTAGATGTACAGGTTTGCAGGTTCATTGGCTCGGTATAAAATGTAAAAAATGGCCCCTAGTGTAGGATGGTGCCGCTGGTCGGCATGGACTCGGTGGGCCGAAGGGCCTGTTTCTGCGCTGTTTCTCTAAACTAAAACTCAATATTCATACCGCTGGGTCGTAAGCTGCCCAAGCTAGACACAAGGTGCATTGGGGCTAATGTCCTCCCCACACACACACACACAGGTCAGGGAAACGCCTCCGTTGCCATGCTGTGAAAACGGAGAGGATGAGAAGGAGTTTCTTCCCAGAGGCCATTAGGACTGTAACCCCCTATCTCTCCAGGGACTAAATTCACTGAACCATTCTACTGTTGTGTGGTGTCTTTTTTAAATTGCTGTTTTTTCCTGTTTCTTCCCTCTCTCCCACAAATATGTAATATGCGAATATGTGATTCTGTTCCATTCTGTTTAGTTTGTTTTTTTTGCACAATTCGCGAGCATTGCCACATTTCATTTCACTGCACATCTCGTATATGTGTATGTGTGATGAATAAACTTGACTTGACTTGAAAAACTAATGACAACAAACTCAGTGCAAGGGTGTGCCCAGACCTGCAAGCCTGCAGCTTTAAGAGCACCATGTGCACACACACACACACACAGACACGCTTGCACCACTTGAGTTCCAGGTTAGGAATCATACTACCGGTGCAACAGTCTACGCCCCACCCACCAGACAATATTTAACCAGAGTTACACGCAGTCACATTGCCCAATACGGACTATTTTCTTTAAGCTGACCCAGAGTGAACAGAAGCCGACTGAACCAAAGTCATACTCTTGCAGAAAGCAAGGCCTAACCCGCCCACATTTAACACCCCACTAGAATTATTGGGTTTTTTTTAAAACAGAATAAACTTTATTCAGGATTTTTTTTTTTTTTAAATAATGTACAAAAACCAGAACTGTGCAAAATTCCTCCGACATTCTCCATAGACATACATACATCGGTCAGCGTTCAGCCTGGTAGTGTTGACAAAAACCATCATAGCAGCAGTGGTGAACTAGAATCCACCTGGTAGACAAAAGTGCTGGAGAAACTCAGCGGGTGCAGCAGCGTCTATGGAGCAAAGGAAATAGGCAACGTTTCGGGCCGAAACCCGAAAGGGTTTCGGCCCGAAACGTTACCTATTTCCCAAGGGATTCGGCCCGAAACGTTGCCTATTTCCCAAGGGATTCGGCCCCGAAACGTTGCCTATTTCCCAAGGGTTTCGGCCCGAAACGTTGCCTATTTCCTTCGCTCCATAGATGCTGCTGCACCCACTGAGTTCCTCCAGCATTTTTGTCTACCTTCGATTTTCCAGCATCTGCAGTTCCTTCGTAAACAACCACTATCCACCTCTTTGGTGAACCTCAGACTATCCTTGAGGGGGCTTTGCTGGCTTTACCTTGCACTAAACGCTATTGCCTTATCATGTATCTACACACTGCGAATGGACCGACTGTAATCATGCATTGTCGTTCCGCTGACTGGTTAGCACGCAACAAAAAGCTTTTGAATGTACCTCGGTACACATGACAATAAACTAGACTGTACTATAAAGGCTATCTATCTAAGCGGCCCTCTTGCCACTCAATCATGTGTCCCTTGTTTCATGAGGGGGGGGTCCAACATACACTGCCCCTCAATATCCCACAGCCGAGGGACCCGAGGGTGGTGAATCTGTGGGAATCTGTAGCTGATCAGTGACCTCAGCCACTATGAGAGAGGGGGTGAGATCACAGCCCATCCCCGCCACACCCAGAGCTGAGCATCTGCTGCAGACTGGAGGGAACTTGCCTCTGGATTAACACACACCAGTAACACACAGTAACACACAGTAACACACTATAACACACAGTAACACATACACACAGTAACACACTATAACACACACGCACACACTATAACACACAGTAACACACACAGTAACACATACAGAGTAACACACACACACACATAGTGTAACACACATACACAGTGTAACACACAGTTACACAGAGTAACACAGTTGCACACACGCACTGTAACACACACACACACAGTTAACACACACACAGTAACACATACACACACAGTAACACATACACACACAAACACACACATAGTAACACACACACACAGTAACACACACATAGTAACACACACACAGTTTAACACACACACAGTTACGCACAGAGTAACACACACACGCACTGTAAAACACACGCACTGTAAAACACACGCGCACACACAATGGCCGTGTTGAGCCGCCGCGCTCACTCGCGGGTGTGCCTGACTCAGACAGGTCAAGTTAGGGGAGGGGAGGAGGGGGGAGAAAATGCAACAAGACGCAGTGAATGTTCGCTACACACTAGACCAGTGTGTGACCAAACCCCTCAGCAACAAAAGAAACATTAGCAAACATCACACCCATGCGAGAACAATGAACTCTAACGCACAGAACTACAAACTGAGCTGACATCTCCACTGGAACTATAACTCCCCAAACTCATTTATTGCCAACAACCATATCCCAACCCAACCCTCCCCTCCGACATGCGGGTGCGTTGCCAAGGTTGGTAAGTATTTAGCAGAACAAGGTTAAAGTCAGAGAGAGAAAGGGCAAGTTTAAAGTGAAGGAGAGAGAGG
This sequence comes from Leucoraja erinaceus, assembly GCF_028641065.1. Lineage (NCBI taxonomy): Eukaryota > Metazoa > Chordata > Chondrichthyes > Rajiformes > Rajidae > Leucoraja > Leucoraja erinaceus. The sequence continues at coordinate 3,128,109 of NC_073392.1, read as the reverse complement.
GTGAGAAGCCACACCTTGTGGCAGAGAGGGAGAGGGAGAGACAGACAGAGAGAGAATGAGAGACAGTTTGGGACTGTGAGAGAGACAAAGAGAGACAAACAGAGAATGAAAGAGAGAGACTGTGAGAGAGAGAGAGAGAGACAGGGACAGAGACAGAGAGAGAGAGAGAGAGAGTGAAAACAGAGATAATGAGAGAGAAAGTGTGAAAGACAGAGACTGTGTGTGAGAGAGAGAACAAGTTTCAAGTCAAAGAGCGGGCGGGAAGTGTTGGAAGTGGGTGCGATGCTAAACCACACCTTGTGGCAGCGAGGAGAGTTAGTGAGAGAGAGAGAACGAGCTTAAAGCGAGGGGGAGAAGTTTTCATTAAGGGAGACGTGTTGAGGTGCGAGAAGCCACACCTGGTGCAGGGAGAGGAGGGTTGGTGTTTGTATTGGAGTGAGTGAGGGTTTGAAATTGAATTGAGTGAGGGTTGGTGTTGAGGGGAGGGGTTGGTGTTGAGGGGGTTAGTGAGGGGTGCAGCAGTATTGGGGGGGGGGGGGTGTGTAGCAGTATTGAATGGGGGTGCAGTAGTATTGGGGGGCGGTGCAGTATTGAAGGGGGGTGCAGCAGTATTGGGGGGGGGGGGTTGCAGCAGTAGTATGGGGGGGGGGGTTTCAGCAGTATTGAAGGGGGGGTGCAGAGTATTGGGGGGGGGGGGGAGTGTAGTAGTTTGTGGGGTGTGGGGTGAAGGGGGGGTGCACTAATACTGGGGGGTTGCAGTATTGTGGTGGGGTGAGTTTCAGCAGTATTGAAGGGGGGGGGCAGTAGTATGGGGGGGTGGGTGGTGCAGCAGTGGGGGGGGGGGGGAGTGTGTAGTAGTTTGGGGTGTGGGGTGGGGGGGGTGCAGCTAATATTGTGTGGGGGGGGTGCAGTAGTGTGGGGGGGGGCAGTATTGTGGTGGTGGTTGAGTTTCAGCAGTATGGAAGGGGGGGGGGCAGTAGTTTTGGGGGGGGTGGGGTGCACGGGCACTAACCGATAGACACCAGCCTGATGTTCTCCCGGTCCAGGAACTCGAGGGCAACAGACACGTTCTCCAGTTGCATCTGGCGGAAGGTGGGCCGCTGGTGATATTTGCGGTACATTCGCTTCTGGCTCAACACCTCGAGCAGCGCGATCAGCCGCAGCCCGTCCGCCAGGTCGCTCTGCAAGTTGCCGATGCGCTTGTTGACACATTTCAGGTGCTCGTTGCACCAGCGGGTGAAGGTGTTCTGTTGGATCCGCTTCCACGGCGCATCGTCCGCCAGGTCCTTCTCTGTCACCGGCATCTCGGCGTCTCTGTCGTCTGCTCTCGCCCGCCGCTCCGGCTCCTTCAGCCGCGTCTGCGTCAGCATTGTCCGTCCCTCCGTCCCTCCTCCTGGGCTGGGCTGGGCTGCTCCAAACCAAGCGAGCGCTCCTCTTCCGGACCGACCTGCACTAGCCCTGCCCAACACACAAGCACACAACAACCTCAGTACAGTATAGTGTAGTATAGTGTAGTATAGTGCAATACAGTGCAGTCTGGTCAACCCTGCCCAACACACAAGTACACAACAAGCTCAGTACAGTATAGTGTAGTATAGTGCAATACAGTGCAGTCTTGTCAAGCCCTGCCCAACACACAAGTACACAACAAGCTCAGTACAGTATAGTGTAGTATAGTGCAATACAGTGCAGTCTGGTCAACACACAAGCACACAACAAGCTCGGTACAGTACAGTCAAGCTCAGTATAGTATAGTGTAGTATAGTGCAATACAGTGCAGTTTGGTCAAACCCTGCCCAACACACAAGGACACAACAAGCTCAGTACAGTATAGTGTAGTACAGTGCAATATAGAACAGTCTGGTCAATCCCTGCCCAACACACAAGTACACAACAAGCTCGCTACAGTATAGTGTAGCTGCTGCAATAAAGTGAGTCTCTCCAGCCTTGCCCAACACCTTCGCATTCAACAGCATCTGCATAGTTCCCTATTAAACAGTGCAGTACAGTCAGGGGTGCCCAACACACATTAAACTCAGACAGTAAGCACGTGCTTAGGGAAACCAGCGGGCCAAATGGAGCGAAGTGCACCACAAAGTTGGGGAAAAGGGTGGAAAAAAAACAAGATGCTAATTCCCAATTATCAGAAAGTGAAAGGCACTCAAAGACTTGTCAGACACTCATTGATGTTTATCCAGATGACATGAACAACACTTTGTCTACAGAGCTTCAGCAGTTCCAGTCACATGTTCTTCATAAGTTTAAAACAACCAAGAAAACGTCTTTCACTCACATGGAACTTTGCAAATACAGAAGACAAACTAGACAGTATTTCTACAAATGACATGTATTTTTTAATTTTAATTCCTATTTATTTTTTAATGCAAACTGAATGGACACTGGTTGAGCAACGTTTTTTTGTTTCCTCTGGGTATGCAAATACTCAGGAAATGACAATAAAGATTTACAATTACAGTGCCTTTCCAAATGTTGAAATTGCCTTAAGAATATGTTTAACATTAATGGTGACCAACTGCACAACAGAGAGGTCTTTCTCACAACTGAAACGTGTAAAAAAAACCCAAATAGATCAGTCATGCTTCAAGAAAGACTCGACTCACCGTGTATATTAACAATTCAAGCAGACATTCTGAGAAGTATTAATTTCGAGGATGTTATCAGTGATTTTGCGAAAATGAAATGTAGAAAAATGCCTTTCAGGTCATGAATATTGCAACTTTGATACATTTAACGTGAAATATTAAAATAGATGTTGTATTGCATTTTTGTAGAACTTTATGTAGCCCAAACTTGGCTTAGTTTGTACAGTATATTGTGTTATCATATGAATAAATGTTTGTACCGCTGCAACCTGCATTGTATATCTGGTCAGACAGGTCAACAACTAAAATGGACTGGGTCAGTGTGGAAAGGAGGAGGGCACCAAGATTGGTCAGTGCTTAGGGCACCAATGAGCCTTAATCCGCCCCTGAGTACAGTACAGTATAGTGCAATACAGTGCAATATAGTGCAGTCTGGTCAAGCCCTGCCCAACACAAATGCCATTAGGACTGTAAACTCCTATCTCACCAGGGACTAACTTTTACTGGTACACAACAAAGCTGGAGAAACTCAGCAGGTGCAGCAGCATCTATGGAGCGAAGGAAATAGGCAACGTTTCGGGCCGAAACCCTTGCTGGGATAACTCAGCGGGACAGGCAGCATCTGTGGAGAGAAGGAATGGGTGCCGTTTCGGGTCGAGACCCTTCTTCAGACTTCAGTTTCGACCGAAACGTCACCCATTCCTTCTCTCCAGAGACGCTGCCTGTCCCGCTGAGTTAGTCCAGCAGTTTTTGTTCAAAGACCCACTCTATGATCTTTGTTTGTGTCTATGCTCGGTGTATTGCAACCAGCATCTGCAGTTCCTTCCTACACACTGTGTCTTTGAGCTGCACAACAGTGTCAATGTACAATGGCTGTGGAATTAATGAGTATAGAAGCTGGGATATAATGTTAAAATTATACAAGGCATTGGTGAGACCAATTCTGGAGTATGGTGTACAATTTTGGTCGCCCAATTATAGGAAGGATGTCAACAAAATAGAGAGAGTACAGAGGAGATTTACTAGAATGTTGCCTGGGTTTAAACAACTAAGTTACAGAGAAAGGTTGAATAAGTTAGGTCTTTATTCTCTGGAGTGCAGAAGGTTAAGGGGGGACTTGATAGAGGTCTTTAAAATGATGAGAGGGATAGACAGAGTTGATGTGGACAAGCTTTTCCCTTTGAGAATAGGGAAGATTCAAACAAGAGGACATGACTTCAGAATTAAGGGACAGAAGTTTAGGGGTGACATGAGGGGGAACTTCTTTACTCAGAGAGTGGTAGCGATGTGGAATGAGCTTCCAGTGGAAATGGTGGAGGCAGGTTCGTTGGTATCATTTAAAAATAAATTGGATAGGCATATGGATGAGAAGGGAATGGAGGGTTATGGTATGAGTGCAGGCAGGTGGGACAAAGGGAAAAAAGTTGTTTGGCACGGACTTGTAGGGTTGTAATTGTTATATGGTTATATGGTTAATGTGAGTTTCAATGACTTACTCTCAACTTGATATAGTGGTAAGAAGTAAGAATTCTTGATGGAAGTTTAATTTAGCTAAGATGAAATATTAATCAAACACATTCACAACTCCCAGAAGAAATTTGAATAACATTTCAAAAATACGAAAGATGTCAAAATAGAACCATTAGCTGTGATGGCTTCACAGTGGCACTGTGGTAGAGTTGCTGCCTCACAGCGCCAGAGACCTGGGTTCGATCCTGACCTCTGGTGCTGTCTGTGTGCAGTTTGCACGTTCTCCCTGTGACCACGTGGGTTTCCTCCGGGTGCTCTGGTTTCCTCCCACATCCTAAAGACGTTCGGGTTTGCAGGTTCATTGGCCCCTTTGTAAATTGTCCCCTAGTGTGTAGGGAGTGGATGAGAAGGTGGGATAGCACAGAACCAGTGTGAACAGGTGGTCAGCATGGACTCAGTGGGATGAAGGGCCTGCTTCCACACAGTATTTCCAAACTAAAATCAATGTCAAATATTACTGCACATGGTATTGGATGCCTGATAAATGTTTGTGTTAGATTGTTCTGTATTGACACAAAAATCTGGAGTAACTCAGCGGGACAGGCAGCTCCTCTGGAGTGAAGGAATGGGTGACGTTTTTGGGTCGAGACCCTTCTTCAGTTACTGTAAAGTGGTTAGGGTCCAGAATTATTCTCTAGACTGGTCGATATCCAGGAGGGAAAAGGTGTGCGGACCTGGGTGAACATTAGTGTGTTTGCTGTAGTTCAGTGATGTACATGGAAACATCGTGGCCAAGTGCTGACACACACACAAACATTCAGACAAACCAAGCCACAGATGAACTGTAAACCAAAGTCCCATATGCAATAAAAGGTCGTAAATTTACTTCTGCACACAGCTTGTCCGAGATCTTTCTTTGCCAAGCCACTCATTCATTCCGTCAGGTATTCCCCATGGACACGGCAGCAGAGTGGATGGGAATGTTGGTGTTGCTCAAGTGAAGACCCTATGGTCCACAGGCCCATGTTGCCCATGCCCCAGGGCTTGGCACTGCCCCAATAGGTCAGCCTTGGACACAGTGACTCATCAACTGCATGAGTCATCGAATGATAAAACCATGAGTCATCGCGTTATTTTGTCAGTGAGTCATCGAGTTATCAAGACAATGAGTCATCAAGTTATCTAACATGGAAAGCCCAAAGTCCACCTCAAGCAAAGAGTCCCATCTACACGTCCCATCTCCACTAGCCCCACCTGCACTAGCCCCACCTCCACTAGCCCCACCTCCACTCGCCCCACCTGCACTAGTCCCACCTGCACTAGCCCCACCTGCACTAGCCCCACCTGCACTAGCCCCGCCTACACTAGCCACGCCTCCACTAGTCCCGCCTCCCACTAGTCCCACCTCCGCTAGTCCCACCTGCGCTAGTCCCACCTGCGCTAGTCCCACCTGCGCTAGTCCCACCTGCGCTAGCCCCACCTGCGCTAGCCCCACCTGCGCTAGCCCCATCTCCACTAGTCCCACCTGCCTAGCCCCACCTGCACTAGCCCCACCTCCACTAGCCCCACCTGCACTAGCCCCACCTGCACTAGCCCCACCCTGCACTAGCCCCACCTCCACTAGCCCCACCTGCACTAGCCCCACCTGCACTAGCCCCACCTCCACTAGTCCCACCTGCACTAGCCCCACCTGCACTAGCCCACCTGCACTAGCCCCACCTGCACTAGTCCCATCTGCACTAGTCCCATCTCCACTAGTCCCTCCCACCTGCACTAGCCCCACCTGCACTAGTCCCACCTGCACTAGCCCCACCTGCACTAGTCCCATCTGCACTAGCCCCATCTCCACTAGTCCCACCTGCACTAGTCCCACCTGCACTAGCCCCATCTGCACTAGTCCCATCTGCACTAGCCCCATCTCCACTAGTCCCACCTGCACTAGTCCCACCTGCACTAGCCCCATCTGCACTAGTCCCACCTGCACTAGTCCCATCTGCCCGTGTACGCCCCACATCCCTTTCTACCTTTCCCATCCATGTACCCGTCCAACTGTCTTTTAAATGTTGTTATAGTTCCGGCCTCAACCAATGTGGGTTTTCTCCAGGTGCTTTGAGTTCCTCCCACATCTTAAAGACATGCGAGCCTGCTGGTTAATTGCCCCTCTGTAAATTGCCCCAAGTGTGTAGGGAGTTGCATAACATAGAACTAATGTGAACGGGTGATAGATGGTTGGCCTGGACTCAATAGAGAGAGAGAGAGCTTTCAAGAGAGAGCTAGATGGGGCTCTTAAAAATAGCGGAGTCAGGGGATATGGGGAGAAGGCAGGAACGGGGTACTGATTGTGGATGATCAGCCATGATCACAATGAATGGTGGTAGGTGCTGGCTCAAAGGGCCAAATGGCCTACTCCTGCACCTATTGTCTATTGTCAATGGGCTGAATAACCTGTTTCCGTGGTGTATCACAAAACATCACTTTAATAACATTTTAAATCCGGGACCGATAGATTTTTACTAACCAAAGCTGTCAAAGGGGAGAATCTGGAGTTCAGTCAAACCAGGACTGATTTAACCTGAACAGATATCTGAGGAAGGACATTATTGCCATAGAGGGAGTGCAGAGACGGTTCACCAGACTGATTCCTGGGATGTCAGGACTGTCTTATGAAGAAAGACTGGATAGACTTGGTTTATACTCTCTAGAATTTAGAAGATTGAGAGGGGATCTTATAGAAACTTACAAAATTCTTAAGGGGTTGGACAGGCTAGATGCAGGAAAGATTGTTCCCGATGTTAGGGAAGTCCAGGACAAGGGGTCACAGCTTAAGGATTAAGGGGAAATCCTTTAAAACCGAGATGAGAAGAACTTTTTTCACGCAGAGAGTGGTGAATCTCTGGAACTCTCTGCCACAGAGGGTAGTCGAGGCCAGTTCATTGGCTATATTTAAGAAGGAGTTAGATGTGGCCCTTGTGGCTAAGGGGATCAGGGGGTATGGAGAGAAGGCAGGTACGGGATACTGAGTTGGATGATCAGCCATGATCATATTGAATGGCGGTGCAGGCTCGAAGGGCCGAATGGCCTACTCCTGCACCTAATTTCTATGTTTCTATATCCCCTGCCCATTCCCTCCACAGATGCTGCCGAAGCTGCTGAGTTCCTCCAACACTTGGTGTCGTGCCCGAGGTCCCAGCGTCTACAGACCCTTGTGTCCCACAGATCTAACCCAACTGCAAGAAGACCCCGAGGGAAATTTATTATCAATGCAATGACTTATGACGATCTGGGATTGATTGGCGGGGTTGGTTCAAGAACATTCAGGAGCAACTTTCAAGATGGAGTTGATGTGCAATGCGAATACTTGCCATGCAATGGGAAAGCGTTACAAAGAGCTAGCACATGGTACAATGGGCAGAGTGGTCGTCAACTGAGTCCTGGAGACTTCTCGCAAGTTATTAAAACCTGCTCTTTAAAAAGTTTTAGTTTCCTGCCACCAAAAATACCAAATTTGTGAGCAGAAATATCGGAAATCATTTATTCTGGAGTTTTGTATCTTTTTTCCAGTTATTTTTCTCTGGAACTCTCTGCCACAGAAGGTAGTTGAGGCCACAGTTCATTGGGTATATTTAAGAGGGAGTTAGATGTGGCCCTTGTGGCTAAAGGGATCAGGGGGTATGGAGAGAAGGCAGGTACAGGATACTGAGTTGGATGATCAGCCATGATCATATTGAATGGCGGTGCAGGCTCGAAGGGCCGAATGGCCTACTCCTTGTTTATTTATCTCTGCAACCAAGTCCGTTCAGTCCAATCTGAATGGTAGCCAGGTGATGTTAGCATGGTGTAGTTGGGCCAAAGCTGTTGGCATGCTGTATGACTCTATGACCTGCAGCTAGATTGTCCCGAAACATTCTCCCGTCTCCCTCTGCGACAATCTGACAGGGACGTAACTGTCTATGCAGAGTTTGCACGTTCTCCCTGTGACCGCGTGGGTTTTCTCCAGGATCTCCGGTTTCCTCCCACACTCCAAAGATTGTACAATTTTGCAGCCCAATTGGCTTGGTGAAATTCTAAATTGTTCTTAGTGTGTGTAGGATTGGCGACAGTGTGTGGAGATCATGGGTCAGTACGGACCCAGTGGGCCGAAGGGCCTCTTTCCACGCTGTGTTTAAGAAGGGACTGCAGATGCTGGAAAAACTCAGCGGGCGAGGCAGCGTCTATGGAGCGAAGAAATAGGTGACGTTTTAAGTCGAGACCCTTCTTCAGACTGAAGGAATAGGTGACGTTTCGGGTCGAGACCCGGAAGGGTCTCGACCCGAAACGTCACCTATTCCTTCAGACTGAAGAAGGGTCTCGACCCGAAACGTCACCTATTCCTTCAGACTGAAGAAGGGTCTCGACCCGAAACGTCACCTATTCCTTCAGACTGAAGAAGGGTCTCGACCCGAATCGTCACCTATTCCTTCGCTCCACAGATGCTGCCTCACCCGCTGAGTTACTCCAGCATTTTCTGTTTACCTTCGATTTTCCAGCATCTGCAGTTCCTTCTCAAACATCACTCAGTGGGGAAGTTAGCGATGGAGTATTTGTAGGCATAAACTAGCTTCATACCGCTATACACAATGCCAATGAACCATGTCACTGTAATGCCTTCCAGATGTTACAAACAAGAAAGGTTTCTGTAGCAAAAACGCACAAAATATTAAAGCTATAAAAAGACCTTCAAAGACTATATTGTGAGAGGGTGATAAATAAACGGGTCCATTTTCAATCAATCAACTTTTATATACTTTCTTCATGCAGTTAATTTCCAGGGATTGCCATTTAAGAGGCTTTTAGGAAGCAGGGAACAGGGGGTTGTGGATCACGGATTGGCAGAGGAGATTAGTTTCGGAAAGAACTGCAGATGCTGGTTTAAATTGAAGTTAGACACAAAATGCTGGAGTAACTCAGCGGGACAGGCAGCATCTCTGGTGGGGAGGAAGGGGCGATGTCTCAGGTTGAGAGTGGAGTCAGGGGATATGGGGAGAAGGCAGGAACGGGGTACTGATTGTGGATGATCAGCCATGATCACATTGAAGTCCAGAACAAGGGGTCACAGTTTAAGGATAAGAGGGAAATCTTTTAGGACCGAGATGAGAAAAAACTATTTCACACAGAGTGTGGTGAATCTCTGGAATTCTTTGCCACAGAAGGTAGTTGAGGCCACAGTTCATTGGCTATATTTAAGAGGGAGTTAGATGTGGCCCTTGTGGCTAAAGGGATCAGAGGGTATGGAGAGAAGGCAGGTACAGGATACTGAGTTGGATGATCAGCCATGATCATGTTGAATGGCGGTGCAGGCTCGAAGGGCCGAATGGCCTACTCCTGCACCTATTATTGAGACCCTTCTTCAGACTGATGTCAGGGGAGAGGGTGATATGAAGGTAAAATGCAGTGGGAGACAGTATGACTGGCAGAAGAACTAGGAAGGGGGGAGGGGATGGAGAGAGAGGGAAAACAAGAGCTACTTTGGAGATTAGTTTCACTTTGCATCATGTTCCTGCTTCCAGGTTTCTAAGTTCTTTCACAGAAGGAAGGACAGATATCGATGAAGCAGCGGTAGAGTTGCTGCCTCACAGCGCCAGAGAGCCGGGTTCGATCCTTGCTACGGGTGCTGTCTGTACGGAGTTTGCACGTTCTCCCCGCGACCTGCGCGGGTTTTCTCCGAGATCTTCGGTTTCCTCCCACACTCCAAAGACGCGCAGGTTTGTAAGTTAATTGGCTTTGGTATTTAAGTGTAAATTGTCCCCAGTGTGTGCAGGATGGTCTTAAGGGCCTGTCCCACTTTCACGACCTAATTCACCACCTCTGCCGAGTTTGCCCTTGACTCGTACTCGCAGCACGAGGTCGTAGGGAGGCCGTGATGCTGGTCGTAGGCACTCGTGGTATCAAGTAGGTCGGGGCGTTTTTTCTAGCCTGATGAAAAATGTCCACGAGGAAAAACAAGTGGTGATTGAGGTGGTGAAAGTGGGACAGGCCCTTTAGTGTGCGGGGATCGCTGGTCGGTGCGGACTCGGCGGGCAGAAGCTATCTGTTTCCGCGCTGTATCTCTAAACATAGAAACATAGAAAATAGGTGCAGGAGTAGGCCATTCGGCCCTTCGAGCCTACACCGCCATTCAATACGATCATGGCTGATCATCCAACTCAGTATCCTGTACCTGCCTTCTCTCCATACCCCCTGATCCCCTTAGCCACAAGGGCCACATCTAACTCCCTCTTAAATATAGCCAATGAACTGTGGCCTCAACTACCTTCTGTGGCAGAGAGTTCCAGAGATTCACCACTCTCTGTGTGAAAAATGTTTTCATCTCGGTCCTAAAAGATTTCCCCCTTATCCTTAAACTGTGACCCCTTGTCCTGGACTTCCCCAACATCGGGAACAATCTTCCTGCATCTAGCCTGTCCAACCCCTTAAGAATTTTGTAAGTTTCTATAAGATCCCCCCTCAATCTTCTAAATTCTAGCGAGTACAAACCGAGTCTATCCAGTCTTTCTTCATATGAAAGTCCTGACATCCCAGGAATCAGTCTGGTGAACCTTCTCTGTACTCCCTCTATGGCAATAATGTCCTTCCTCAGATTAAGGAGACCAAAACTGTACGCGATACTCCAGGTGTGGTCTCACCAAGACCCTGTACAACTGCAGTGGAACCTCCCTGCTCCTATACTCAAATCCTTTTGCTATGAATGCTAACATACCATTCGCCTAAACTAAACGAGAATTGGGGAAAGGAAATTTGAAGGACGTGTCGTTTACGAGCCATGTTAGAAATGATTTGGGGAAAGGGAGAGGGGTTGGTGAGGAGGGCAAGGGAGGGGGGGGGGGGGGGGCGGTGCGGAGAGGGGTGAAGGTGTGGCTGGTGATATTTGAGCGAGGGCCATTCTCCAGATACACATCCGTCTTGTTTATGGGCACATCACGGAGCTACTCGGCTCCATATTTACACTGGCGTTACTATCTGATGGAAGCGTTTAATGCAATAATTCAATTTTATGATGTATTGCTGAATAAACACATCCTACGAGTGGAAAGATTACCGACGATCACGTGTCTCTGTCAACCAGATATTAGCCGCAGTCAACATTCTCCCGTCTCCCTCTGCGACAATTTGACAGGGACGTAACTGTCTATGCAGAGTTTGCACGTTCTCCCTGTGACCGCGTGGGTTTTCTCCAGGATCTCCGCTTTCCTCCCACACTCCAAAGATTGTACAAGTTTGCAGCCCAGTTGGCTTGGTGAAATTCTAAATTGTCCTTAGTGTGTGTAGGATTGGCGACAGTGTGTGTGGAGATCATGGGTCAGTGCGGACTCGATGGGCCGAAGGGCCTCTTTCCACGCTGTGTTTAAGAAGGGACTGCAGGTGCTGGAAAAACTCAGCGGGCGAGGCAGCGTCTATGGAGCGAAGGAATAGGTGACGTTTCGGGTCGAGACCCGGAAGGGTCTCGACCCGAAACGTCACCTATTCCTTCAGACTGAAGAAAGGTCTCGACCCGAAACATCACTTATTCCTTCGCTCCATAGATGCTACCTCACCCGCTGAGTTACTCCAGCATTTAGTGTCCATCTACATTTTCTTCCCAGCTGTTATCAGGCAACTGAACCATCCCACCACAACCAGAGAGCGGTGCTGAACTACTATCTACCTCATTGGTGACCCTCGGACTATCCTTGATCGGACGTTGCTGGCTTTGCTGCAGCTGAGGAAGAACAATCTGCCACAGGCAATGATGGTCCAATTCTACACGGCCATCGTAGAGTCTGTCCTCACCTTCTCCATCATGGTCTGGTTTGGCTCGGCCACCAAGCACGACACCCGGAGGCTGCAGCGAATCGTCCGATCAGCAGAGAAGGTTATTGGCTGCAACCTTCCCTCCATTGACGAACTGTACACTGCAAGGGCCAGGAAGTGAGCGGGCAAGATCATCTCTGACCCCTCTCACCCTGGCCACAAACTCTTTGAATCAAATCCCTCTGGACAATAGGATTCTAGTTCTGGACTTCCCCCAACATTGGGAACATGTTTCCTGCCTCTAGCGTGTCCAAACCCTTAATAATCTTACATGTTTCAATAAGATCCCCTCTCATCCCACTAAACTCCAGAGTGTACAAGCCCAGCCGCTCCATTCTCCAACTCCCATGTTGGGGGAGTCCAGAACCAGGGGCAACAGTTTAAGAATAAGGGGTAGGCCATTTAGAACTGGGATGAGGAAAAACGTTTTCACCCAGAGAGTGGTGAATCTGTGGAATTCTCAGAAGGCGGTGGAGGCCTATTCTCTGGATGCTTTCAAGAGAGAGTTAGAACGGGGTACTGATTGTGGATGATCAGTCATGATCACATTGATTGGTGGTGCTGGCTCAAAGGGCCGCATGCCCTACTCCTGCACCTATTGTCTATTCTATCAACATATGAGAGTCCCGCCATCCCGGGAATGAACCTGGTGAACCTGCGCTGTTACGCGGATGAGATTGGTCCATACGTTTGGCTGGGGATCACTCACCTCATTGGCATTGCCGACAACTCCGGCACTGCCAGCAGTTACTTCTAAACTTAGACCCATTGCGTGGTACTTGCAGAATCAACTCTGCTGCGGTAGCCTGAGTTACCAGTGTAGTTGCCTGTGTTTAAACAAAGGCAAGGTCACCTTGAACTGCACATGTACGTTGAGCAGTGAGTTACTGAGTGGCATTAACAAACGTGCAAGATCAGATCGCCCGCTTGCTTTTCTTCTCAACTGTGGCAGGAGACTTGTCCTGGCAGTGAATTATTCCCTCCATAAAATTCCTGCTTTCAATCATTTATTCTATTTGTTTCTTTTATTTTTGGATGTTGCAATCAGTTGCTGAGTCAGCAGCAGCGTGCATTGATCCATTATTCAGTATTGGTTTAGTTAAAGGGCCTGCCCCACTTTCACAACCTCATTCACAACATTTTTTTACTGGTGGACATTTTTCATCAGGTTAGGAAAACGCCCCGACCTACTTGGTGCCACGAGTACCTGCGACTAACATCACAGCCCGCTACGCCCATGATGCGGGTATGAGTCAAGGGCAAACTCAGCAGAGGTGGTGAATTAGGTTGTGAAAGTGGGACAGGCCGTTTAGTTTAGTTTATTGTGGAAGGACGGTTCAGTCGCCTGATAACAGACGGGAAGAAACTGTCCCCGAATCTGGAGGTGTGCGTTTTCACACTTCTGTACCTCTTGCCCGATGGGAGAGGGGAGAAGAGGGAGTGGCCGGGGTGCGACTGGTCCTTGATGATGCTGCTGGCCTTGACGAGGTAGCGTGGGGTGTAGATGGAGTCAGTGGAAGGGAGGTTGGGCTGTGTGATGGTCTGGGCTGAGTCCACAATTGGTTGCAATGGATGGAGCTGTTCCCAAACCAAACTGTGGTGCATCCCAATAAAATGCTTTCTGCAGCGAGGCTTAATGGCAGTGGCCATCTCTAATTGCCCTTCAGATGATGGTGAACACTGCCTCGAATCACTGTAGTGCTTCTGAAGGGTGACACGGTGGCGCAAACTAGAGATATGGTAGGCTAAGGTGTGAAAGCGACAGATCAAAACAGGCGATGATCAACGAAATGTAGAATGGTTCATTGTTAGCAGTCAACATTCAAACCATTCTATTCTCTTGTGATATTGATTGATTGAGAGATACAGCCCACTGAGTCCACGCCGACCATTGATCACCCGTCCACACTAGTTCTGTGTTATCCCACTTTCTCATCCACTCCCAACACACTGGGGTCAATATACAGTTTGGCCGAGAAACCTATAAACCCACACGTCTTTGGGATGTGGGAGGAAACTGGAGCTCCTGGAGGAAACCCACGCAGTCACGGGGCACACACGCACACACACACGCGCACATACACACGCACATACACGCGCACACACATGCTCACACACACGCGCACACACACGCGCACATACACGCGCACACGCACGCGCACACGCACGCGCACACACACGCACACACACACGCACATACACACGCACACACACACACGCGCACACACACGCACATACACACACACGCACACACACGCACACACACGCGCACACACACGCGCACACACACACGCACGCACACGCGCACACACGCGCACACACACGCGCACACACACACGCACACACACACGCATGCACACGCAGGCGCACACGCACGCGCACACGCACGCGCACACACACGCGCACATACGCGCACGCACACACACACACACCCGCAGACAGACAGAACCCGAGGTCAGGATCGAACCTGCGTCTCTGCTGCTGTGAGGCAGCAGCTCTACCCGCTGCTCTATGAGGTATTCAAACGCTGGTCAGCATTTTCGAAGGATGTCGATGATGAGCAGCCGAGGAATTCCTCAGTTCATAAATCCAATCATTCTGTTTCAGCAGCTGCATGGTAATACTGCGTGGGAGTGAGGTTCCACTTAGTCAAGTCAAGTGGTCACTTTTATTTCTATAGCACATTTAAAATACAACTCTCGTTGACCAAAGTGCTTTACATTGGTGGAGAGACTAACGTTACACAACATTGGTTTGTAGATTAAATACATACATCACTACATACATGTAGCCCTCACTCAGGGGACGTCAAGAAAGGCTTGGGAGTAGAGATGAGTTTTAAGTCTCGACTTAAAGGAGTCGATGGAGTGGGCAGTTCTGATGGGAAGGGGGATGCTGTTCCACAGTCAATCATAGGAGCGAGGATCTGTACAGAACAAGGCAGGTCAACATTCATCAACCTCGGCCAATAGGCTGCCAATCCAGTTTCCAAAGGGAAAAAAAAGAAAAGGTTTTTGAAAGGGTTGATCAAATATTAATTCCACAGATGGCACCTGATGTTGTTGTATCTCAATCCAACAGAAACACACACAGCTGGGGCATTAGCTTTAGGAATTATTGCAAGGTGTTTATCCCAGAATGATTCTTTCCGTTGGAACACGCGATTAAATTTATGTTAATTAAATGATAAATCCAACCTTGCATCTAAATTACAAATGGAGACACAAGGAACTGCAGAAACGGGTTTATAAAAAAAAGATTCAAAATTGCCGGAGTAACTCAGCAGGTGACGTTATGGGTCCCGACCCGAAATGTCACCTATCCATGTTCTCCACAGATGCTGCCTGACCCGCTGAGTTATGGTGCAGCAGCATCTATGGAGCTAAGGAAATAGGCAACATTTCGGGCCAAAATCCTTCTGGAAATAGGCAACGTTTCGGGCTGAAACCCGGAAGGGTTTCGGCCCGAAACGTTGCCTATTTCCTTAGCTCCATAGATGCTGCTGCACCCGCACCTGCAGTTCTTTCTTAAACAAGATATCCTCAACGATATCTCCACAATCTCAGCGTCTGTGCAAAGTGCATCCTCTAGTGTTTATTGATCCCTGTCCAACATAACTGTCTGCCTCTCCACTGTGGTTGTGAACAGGGTTGTAGCCACATTAGGATGAAGCATTAAAACCCAAGGCACTGCTCAAAACATTAACATCAAGAGTACAGGAAACTTGTCGAAGCTGGGGCCGTACAGAGTGGGGCTACTTCCTCCCACAAACGTTCCCCTTTCAATGGAATGATGTCTAGCGGCAGCCGGCATCAATTAATATCTCAGATCAATAAATGATCGGGTTAAAAGTTATTCATCACCCTCTTATCAATTATTGCTTGCATATCAAAAAATACATTTGTCTTTGATCTAATCGCTCGTAGACATTTAGATTACAGAACATAGAACCTCAGTTCCTTGTTACCAGGCAATTGACTCATCCTACCACAACCAGAGAGCAGTGCCAAACTACTATCTACCTCACTGTGAAACGTCACCTATCCATGTTCTCCAGAGATGCTGCCTGACCCACTGAGTTACTCCAGCACTCGGTGTCTCAATTACAAACACATCGTGTTTGTCTCTCTCCCTCTCTCCACCTCCCTCTTCCCCATCTCTATCCTTTCTTCTCTCCCACTCTCCCTCCTTCTCTCTATCCCTCTCTTTCTTTCTCTCTCTCTCTCCCTCTCGCTCTCTCTTTCTTTCAACTCTCTCTCCATTCCCATGTAAGGTATGCTCAGAGTCACGGTATCAGGGCTGCACTGGATAGAGGACCCCTGGACTATCGAGACCACACTGGCCATTTTTCCAATAGACCACCATTCCATGTCCCCTCACCACCAGTCAGGCCATTCGGCCCTTCGAGCCAGCACCGCCATTCAATGTGATCACGGCTGATCATCCCCGATCAGTACCCCGTTCCTGCCTTCTCCCCATATCCCCTGACTCCGCTATCTTTAAGAGTCCTATCTAGCTCTCTCTTGAAAGCATCCAGAGAACCGGCCTCCACCGCCTTCTGAGGCAGAGAATTCCACAGACTCATCACTCTCTGTGAGAAAAAGTGTTTCCTCGTCTCCGTTCTAAATGGCTTACTCCTTATTCTTAAACTGGGGCCCCTGGTTCTGGACTCCCCCAACATCGGGAACACGTTTCCTGCCTCTAACGTGTCCAAGCCCCTTAACAATCTTATATGTTTGAATGAGATCCCCTCTCATCCTTCTAAACAACTCTACAGCTGCACCACCCGTATATATTTTCTTGAAATAACTGAAAGCAGAGGAAGGCAACAAGATGGAAGGGTCTCGACCCGAGATGTCACATTAGGTTATTGTACATGATAGACAAAAATGCTGGAGAAACTCAGCGGGTGAGGCAGCATCAACGTTTCGTCGCTTATTTCCTTCGTTCCATCGATGCTGCCTCACCCGCTGAGGTCCTCCAGCACTTTTCTCCACCTTCGATTTTTTCCCCAGCACCTGCAGTTCTTTCTTAAACAAGATATCCTCAACGATATCTCCACAATCTCAGCGTCTGTGCAAAGTGCATCCTCTAGTGTTTATTGATCCCTGTCCAACATAACTGTCTGCCTCTCCACTGTGGTGGTGAACAGGGTTGTAGCCACATTAGGATGAAGCATTAAAACCCAAGGCACTGCTCAAAACATTAACATCAAGAGTACAGGAAACTTGTCGAAGCTGGGCCACACAGAGTGGGGCTACTTCCTCCCACAAACGTTCCCCTTTCAATGGAATGATGTCTAGCGGCAGCCAGCAGCAATTAATATCTCAGATCAATAAATGATCGGGTTAAAAGTTATTCATCACCCTCTTATCAATTATTGCTTGCATATCAAAAAATACATTTGTCCTTGATCTAATCGCTCGTAGCCATTTAGATTACAGAAATAGAACCCCAGTTCCATGTTATCAGGCAACTGACTCATCCCACCACAACCAGAGAGCAGTGCCAAACTACTATCTACCTCACTGTGAAACGTCACCTATCCATGTTCTCCACAGATGCTGCCTGACCCGCTGAGTTACTCTAGCACTCTGTGAAACGTCACCTATCCATGTTCTCCACAGATGCTGCCTGACCCGCTGAGTTACTCCAGCACTCTGTGAAACGTCTCCTATCCATGTTCTCTACAGATGCTGCCTGACCCACTGAGTTACTCCAGCACTCTGTGAAACGTCACTTATCCATGTTCTCCACAGATGCTGCCTGACCCGCTGAGTTACTCCAGCACTCTGTGAAACGTCACCTATCCATGTTCTCTACAGATGCTGCCTGACCCGCTGAGTTACTCCAGCACTCTGTGAAACGTCACCTATCCATGTTCTCCACAGATGCTGCCTGACCCGCTGAGTTACTCCCGCACTCTGTGAAACGCCACCTATCCACGCTCTCCACAGATGCTGCCTGACCCACTGAGTTACTCTAGCACTCGGTGTCTCAATTACAAACACATCGTGTTTGTCTCTCTCCCTCTCTCCACCTCCCCCTCCCCCATCTCTATCCTTTCTTCTCTCCCTCTCTCCCTCCTTCTCTCTATCCCTCTCTTTCTTTCTCCCACTCGCTCTCTCTTTCTTTCAACTCTCTCTCCATTTCCATGTAAGGTATGCTCAGAGTCACGGTATCAGGGCTGCACTGGATAGAGGACCCCTGGACTATCGAGACCACACTGGCCATTTTTCCAATAGGCCACCATTCCATGTCCCCTCACCACCAGTCAGGCCATTCGGCCCTTCGAGCCAGCACCGCCAGTCAATGTGATCACGGCTGATCATCCCCGATCAGTACCCTGTTCCTGCCTTCTCCCCATATCCCCTGACTCTGCTATCTTTAAGAGCCCTATCTAGCTCTCTCTTGAAAGCATCCAGAAAACCGGCCTCCACCGCCCTCTGAGGCAGAGAATTCCACAGACTCACCACTCTCTGTGAGAAAAAGTGTTTCCTCGTCACCGTTCTAAATGGCTTACTCCTTATTCTTAAACTGGGGCCCTGGTTCTGGAGTCCCCCAGCATCGGGAACATGTTTCCTGCCTCTAACGTGTCCAAGCCCTTAACAATCTTATATGTTTGAATGAGATCCCCTCTCATCCTTCTAAACAGCTCTACTGCTGTGCCACCCGTATATATTTTCTTGAAGTAACTGAAAGCAGAGGAAGGCAACGAGATGGAAGGGTCTCGACCCGAGATGTCACATTAGGTTATTGTACATGATAGACAAAAATGCTGGAGAAACTCAGCGGGTGAGGCAGCATCGACGTTTCGTCGCCTATTTCCTTCGTTCCATCGATGCTGCCTCACCCGCTGAGTTCCTCCAGCACTTTTCTCCACCTTCGATTTTTTTTTTCCCCAGCACCTGCAGTTCTTTCTTGATTCTTGATTCTTTCATTTGTCCTTGATCTAATCCTTGATCTAATCGCTCGTAGCCATTTAGAATACAGAAATAGAACCCCAGTTCCTTGTTATCAGGCAACTGACTCATCCCACCACATCCCACCACAACTAGAGAGCAGTGCCAAACTACTATCTACCTCATTGGTGACCCTCGGACTATCCTTGATCAGGCTTAGCTGGCTTTACCTTGCACTAAATATTATTCCCTTATCCTGTAACCATACACTGTTGAATGGCCTGATTGTGATCATTTAGTTTAGTTTAGAGACAAACTGTTGAAACAGGCCCTTCGGCCCATCTATGCATATACCAAGCCAAACGTCGCACAGACTCAGGAACAGCTTTATTCCCAGAGCTATAGCGGCTCTGAACCGGCCCTGCTGAGTGCCCCCCACCCCCCCTGGACTGTCTCCCTCGGATGGTCACGTCGCACAGACACATCTGCACTTTAGTCTGTTTTGACTGTTTTAATGTTCTTTCTACAAACCATGTTCTCGGGGTATCTAAATCTAAATGTTATTAGTTATTTAAGTTATGACAACGGGTGGAAGCTGCAGACTCAAATCTTGTTGCACTTATGTGCAATGACAATAAAAGATATTATTATTATTATTATTATTAACCTGTACGTCTTTGGAGTGTGGGAGGAAACCGAAGATCTCGGAGAAAACCCATGCAGGTCACGGGGAGAACATGCAAACTCCGTACAGACAGCGCCCGTAGTCGTGATCGAACCCGGGTCTCCGGCACTGCAGCGCTGTAAGGCTGCAACTCTACCGCTGCACCACCGTGCGTCCCACAATCATATATTGTCTTTCCGCTGATGGGATAGCACGCAACGAAAGCTTTTCACTGTACACGTGACAATCAACTAAACTGAATTGGTTTCCCAATGTTGCACCCTCTCCCAGACTGATTTATCATCACTTACATAAGTGACAATGTTCAAACACGGGCCTTACATTACTATAACCTGCCTTCTATCTCATCTATCTCTGCATAAAGGTGTCTATGAGACCCAAGATAGACACTGGACAGAGCTGGAGTAACTCAAAGGGTCAGGCAATGTTTCTGGGGAAAAGTAATGGGTGACGTTTCGGGTCGAGACCAGACTGAGAGTCGGGGGGAAGAGGGGAAACTGGGGAAATGAAAGGGGACGGAACAAATCAGAGCCGGCAACGTTGACCAAGGAAAGGACCAGTCTTCAAGGAGCAGTAACACAGAAGCCCTTAAATTATAGATAGATACAAAAAGCTGGAGTAACACAACGGGTGAAGCAGCATCTCTTGGATAAAGCTTGCTACATTTAGAAAAATAAACTTCATCTGTTCCCCCTCAGCACTGCTCTCTGGTTGGTGATGGGACGGTTCAGTTGCCTGATAACAGCCGGGAAGAAACTGCCCCTGAATCTGGAGGTGTGCGTTTTCACATTTCTGTCCCACTTGCCTGGTGGGAGAGAGGAAAAGTAAACACAGTTCTTGAGAATAAAATCAAGTCTTCTTGTGGCCGGGCAGAGAGTGTAGTTGTGACTTGTTCACACAGAATGACGAGCCCATTCTACTGACTGCGCCTCAGGCAGTCCTTGCTTGAATGTAGAACATAGAACAGTACAGTACAGGAACAGGCCCTTTGGCCCACAATGTCTGTGCTGGGCATAATGCCAAGATAAACCATTCTCAATGCAATAAAAAGGAACTGCAGATGCTGGTTTATACTAAAGACAGACACATATGTTTAGTTCAGTTCAGAGATACAGCATGGAAACAGGCCCTTCGGCCCACCGGGTCCACCCTGACCAGCGATCCCAACTCACAAACACTACCCTACACACACTAGGGACAATTTGTACATTTGCTCCAAGCCAATTAACCTACAAACCTGTACGTCTTTGGAGTGTGGGAGGAAACCGGAGCGCCCGGAGAAACTCCTTGCAGACACAGGGAGAACGTGCAAACTCCGTACAGACAGCACCCGTAGTCAGGATCGAACCCGGGTCTCTGGCGCTGTGAGGCAGCAACTCTACCGCTGCACCACCGTGCCGCACCAGCACAGTGCTGGAGTAACTCAGTGGGTCAGGCAGCATCTGTGGAGTGCTGCCTGATCCTGCCTGACCCGCTGAGTTAAACCGTTCTCATCTGTCTGTGCATGACTAATATCCCTCCATTCCCTGCATATTCACTTGCATATCTCAAAGCCTATTTCCTTCGCTCCATAGATGCTGCCTCACCCGCTGTGTTTCTCCAGCATTTTTTTGTCTACCTACAATATTCCAATGTCTGTAAATGAGGTAGTTGGGAAGGAAATAGGCAACGTTTCGGACCGAAACCCAAAAGGGTTTCGGCCCGAAACGTTACCTATTTCCTTCGCTCCGATAGATGCTGCTGCACCCGCTGAGTTTCTCCAGCATTTCTTGTCTACCTTCGATTTTCCAGCATCTGCTTAAACATCACTTAAACATTGATGGACCCTGAAGGGAATCGAGTTTGGACATGTTGTAGCAAACCCGACCCAAAATGCTGCCTCACTAATTGCGTCGTTTCAGTGAATAACGCAAGGCCTTGTATCAGTGTAGATAAGGTTAAGGAATCAGCGGCTGGATAATGGGGCAGGAACTCTGTGTGTCTGTGTGTGTGTGTGTGTGTGTGAGTGTGTGCGCGCGTGGAGGTTGCAGATATTCCAAGAATGCCGACAGCCCATGGTGACAGGGCAGAAGGAAATGTCCCAGCCCACAGACAAAGAGGCTCTCACGCAACACTCTTACCAATTCAATGTCGAATGAATTGAAAGAACAAACAATTTGTGTCCTTCACTCGGACAGACGTGTAATTGGGCAACTGGTGAATACGCTTGCAGATGACACAAACCTTGGTGATGTTCTGGACAGTGTGTGCGGCTGATAAGATTGCTCCCGATGTTGGGGAAGTCCAGGACAAGGGGTCACAGCTTAAGGATAAGGGGGAAATCCTTTAAAACCGAGATGAGAAGAACTTTTTTCACACAGGGAGTGGTGAATCTCTGGAACTCTCTGCCGCAGAGGGTAGTCAAGGCCAGTTCATTGGCTATATTTAAGAGGGAGTTAGATGTGGCCCTTGTGGCTAAGGGGATCAGAGGGTATGGAGAGAAGGCAGGTATGGGATCCTGAGTTGGATGATCAGCCATGATCATATTGAATAGCGGTGCAGGCTCGAAGGGCCGAATGGCCTTCTCCTGCACCTAATTTCTATGTTTCTAGAGACACAGTGGGGTATATGGTGGAGTCAGGGGGGTATGGGGGAGAAGGCAGGGACGGGGTACTGTGGATTTCTACTAGAGCTTTATCTAACTCTCTCTTATTAAATTAAGGGAAGGTATCCCATGCCAGGGGGCCACAGAGTGGCACGGGTGGGGAACTGTTTGGTGAAATTTGACCAATGTAAAAAATTGTACTGGAAATATTTGTATAGTCTCCGAAAATGTTGGATGAATTTTGTTTGTTTGAATGGTTCAGGAATTGTATATATTTATCAATTGAATAAAGTCTATTTTGAAATTTAAAAAAAAATCTAACTCTTAAATCCATCTAGTGACTTGGCCTCCACTGGCCTCTGCGGCAGGGAATTCCACAAATTCACAACTCTCTGGGTGAAAAAGTTTTTCCTCACCTCAGTCTTAAATGACCTCCCCTTTATTCTAAGACTGTGTGTGGCCCCTGGTTCTGGACTCGCCCAACATTGGGAAGAGTTGCTCGGTGTAAGCAGCACATCTTTCATTCATTGTTCTTTATCTCTCTACATCACCGTCTCTATCTCTCGTTTCCCTTATCCCCAACCAGTCTGAAGAAGGGTCTCGTCCCGAAACGTCACCCATTCCTTCTCTCCAGAGATGCCGCCTCACCCGCTGAGTTACTCCAGCACTTTGTGTCTGTCGACTGTATCTTAGCTGTAGGCACAACACTGGAGTCTATAATCAAGTCTGAAATGTCTTGTCTCCTAGATAAGATTAATGTAATCTAACTAAGTCAACATAGTTTTATGAAAGGCACACCCCGTATGACAAATGCTTAGAATTTCATTGAAGATACAGAAAGTGGTGAGTGTGGAACATCAAACAGTACAGCACAGGAACTGGCCCTTCGGCCCACAATGTCTGTGCCAAACATGATACCAAATTAAACTAATCTCCGCTGTTTGTATGTGATTTATAACCCTCCATGAGTCACACTATAAGCCACTTAAACATTACTATCTTTCTTCTACAGTTGTATAGAGCTCTGGTGAGACCACATCTGGAGTATTGTGTACAGTTTTGGTCTCCTAATTTGAGGAAGGACATCCTAGTGATTGAGGCAGTGCAGCGTAGATTCACGAGATTGATCCCTGGGATGGCGGGACTGTCATATGAGGAAAGATTGAAAAGACTAGGCTTGTATTCACTGGAGTTTGGAAGGATGGGGGGGATCTTATAGAAACATAAAAAAATTATAAAAGGACTGGACAAGCTAGATGCAGGGAAAATGTTCCCAATGTTGGGCGAGTCCAGAACCAGGGGCCACAGTCTAAGAATAAGGGGGAGGTCATTTCAGACTGAAGTGAGAAAAAACTTTTTCACCCAGAAAGTTGTGAATTTGTGGAATTCCCTGCCACAGAGGGCAGTGGAGGCCAAGTCACTGGATGGATTTAAGAGAGAGTTAGATAGAGCTCTAGGGGCTAGTGGAGTCAAGGGATATGGGGAGAAGGCAGGCACGGGTTATTGATTGGTTATGATCAGCCATGATCGCAATGAATGGCGGTGCTGGCTCGAAGGGCCGAATGGCCTCCTCCTGCACCTATTTTCTATGTTTCCTCCCTTCTTCAATCATACTGTCTCATTTTGCCGATTTCCAAAACCTTCTGAGAATGGAGTTTTGAACAGAAACCTCACCAGAAGCAACAGTGTTTGTGGGGACTTTTGATTTCTCACGGACCTACAAGCAACTGGAGGGAATGATGGGATGGGACATTTGGTCCCATAATTTGAGGAAGGACATTCTTGCTATTGAGGGAGTGCAGCATAGGTTCACAAGGTTAATTCCCAGGATGGCGGGACTGTCATATGCTGAGAGAATGGAGCGGCTGGGCTTGTACACTCTGGAGTTTAGAAGGATGAGAGGGTATCTCATTGAAACATATAAGATTATTAAGGGCTTGGACACGCTAGAGGCAGGAAACATGTTCCCGATGTTGGGGGTGTCCAGAACCAGGGGCCACAGTTTAAGAATAAGGGGCAAGCCATTTAGAACGGAGACGAGGAAACACTTTTTCTCACAGATAGTTGTGAGTCTGTGGAATTCTCTGCCAGAGGGGCGGTGGAGGCCGGTTCCCTGGATACTTTCAAGAGAGAGCTAGATAGGGCTTTTAAAGATAGCGGAGTTGGGATATGAGGAGAAGGCAGGAACGGGGTACTGATTGGCGATGATCAGCCACGATCACATTGAATGGCGGTGCTGGCTCGAAGGGCCGAATGGCCTACTCCTGCACCTATTGTCTATTGTGTGTTGTCAATTGGTTCTGATTGGGTTACACGTCCCAGTCGGAATTTGGGGAATGGGGGTGATTTGCGGAGGTGTAATCAGACAGGAATTCCAGGATGGCTGCGGCTTGTTTGCTCATTTGAGGAGTGGGTGAGGGACAGGGTGGAGCCCGGTTGCAGCAGCATTGTTGCCTGTTGCACACACACACACACACAGCAGAGGCATGTCGCAACGTTGCATAATGTTGGCACACAGGGCTGGGTGTAGTGGAGTCGACACTGGGAGTGTGGGAGGAGAAGGAACTGCGGACGCTGGGTTAAACCAAAGGCCCGCACAAAAAGTTTGAGGAAGGGTCTCGACCCGAAAACGCCACCCCTTCCTTCTCTCTAGAGATGCCGCCTGCCCCTGCTGAGCTACTCCAGATTTTTTGTGTCTATCTTGAGCGGGAGGAGTGGAAGTTTCACCCAGCTTGTCGTAATGCTGCCCTCTCCTGGTATTCCAATTGTGTACAGTTTTGGTCTCCTAATTTGAGGAAGGACATCCTTGTGATTGAGGCAGTGCAGCGTAGATTCACGAGATTGATCCTTGGGATGGCGGGACTGTCATACGAGGAAAGATTGAAAAGACTAGGCTTGTATTCACTGGAGTTTAGAAGGATGAGGGGGGATCTTATAGAAACATATAAAATTATAAAAGGACTGGACAAGCTAGATGCAGGAAAGATTGTTCCCAATGTTGGGGCGAGTCCAGAACCAGGGGCCACAGTCTTGGAATAAATGGGAGGTCATTTAAGACTGAGGTGAGAAAAAAACGTTTTCACCCAGAGAGTTGCGAATTTGTGGAATTCCCTGCCACAGAGGGCAGTGGAGGCCAAGTCACTGGATGGATTTAAGAGAGAATTAAGAGAGAGCTCCAGGGGCTAGTGGAGTCAAGGGATATGGGGAGAAGGCAGGCACGGGTTATTGATTGGGGACGATTAGCCATGATCACAATGAATGGCGGTGCTGGCTCGAAGGGCCGAATGGCCTCCTCCTGCACCTATTGTCTATGTTTCTATGTTTCTACTGTGAACACTCTCTCATTCAAAAATCACCACAAAATTGTAACGAAGGTACGCAAAAATGCTGGAGAAACTCAGCGGGTGAGGCAGCATCTATGGAGCGAAGGAAATAGGCAACGTTTCGGGCCGAAACCCTTGGGAAATAGGCAACGTTTCGGGCCGAAACCCTTGGGAAATAGACAACGTTTCGGGCCGAAACCCTTGGGAAATAGGCAACGTTTCGGGCCGAAACCCTTGGGAAATAGGCAACGTTTCGGGCCGAAACCCAAAGGGTTTCGGCCCCCAAAACGTTGCCTATTTCCTTCGCTCCATAGATGCTGCTGCACCCGCTGAGTTTCTCCAGCATTTTTGTCTACCTTCGATTTTCCAGCATCTGCAGTTCCTTCTTAAACAAAATGCAATGAACTGCATTTCACAATAACACAGGTGTGGTTCTAGTCATTGACCAATCCCACAAGTGGAACACAACTGGGGCCATTGTTGGCTCCAGTGTTAGTCACTAAATGACCTCACTCCCAGGGTGGAACAAGTCCAAGACTAGAGGGCATAACTTTGAGACGAGAGGAGAAAAAGTTTAAAGGAGATGCGTGGGTCAAGATTTCTTTTTTGTACACGGAGGGCGGTGGGTGCCTGGAACGCGCTGCCAGGGGTGGTGGAGGTGGAGGCAGATACGATCGTGGTGTTTAAGGGAATTTCGGATAGGCACGTGGATATAATCAATAGACAATAGGTGCAGGAGTAACATAGAAACATAGAAATTAGGTGCAGGAGTAGGCCATTCGGCCCTTCGAGCCTGCACCGCCATTCAATATGATCATGGCTGATCATCCAACTCAGTATCCCGTACCTGCCTTCTCTCCATACCCTCTGATCCCCTTAGCCACAAACATAGAAACATAGGTTACCAATCAGGTGTGATCATCCCCAATCAGTACCCCGTTCCTGCCTTCTCCCCATATCCCCTGACTATCTTTAAGAGCCCTATCCAGCTCTCTCTTGAAAGCATCCAGAGAACCGGCCTCCACCGCCCTCTGAGGCAGAGAATTCCACACTCACAACTCTCTGGGTGAAGAAGTGTTCCCTCGTTCTCCGTTCTAAATGGCTTACCCCTTATTCTTAAACTGTGTGTGGCCCCTGGTTCCGGACTCCCCCAACATCGGGAACATGTTTCCTGCCTCTAGCGTGTCCAATCCCTTAATAATCTACGCCGAGAACGGAGGGATATGGATCACGGGCGGGCATGGTGTTCAGCACAGTCATTATGGGCCGAAGGGCCTGTTCTTGTGCTGCACTGGGTTCTATCTCACCCTCCACTGCACACCTCATCCTCCTCGAGAGGCACAAACTAACAGATGTTCATTTCATCCTGAAACACAAGAGTTTAATTGCGATATGTACTGAAAGCGGAACAATTAAACTCAGTGGGTCAGGCAGCATCTGAGGGGGGAATGTCTCTACAGAGGGAAGTAGGGTCCTGACCCAAAACGTTGCCTGTCCCTTCCCACTGCAGATGCTGCCCGATCCATGGAGTTACTGCAACTGGCAGATACGAGTTGGTCTTGGCATCATGTCCACATATAACAGAGGATCTGACATGGACAACACACATTGCCGCATTGGTGAGTAAGGCAAGGCAGTGCCTTTACCACCTCAGGCAGCTGAGGAAATTCAGAGCGTCTCTGAGGATCCTTCAGTGCTTCTACTCTGTTGCTGTAGAAAGCATCTTGTCCGGAAACATCACGATCTGGTTTGGGAACTGCTCTGCCCAGGACAGGAAGGCTCTGCGGAGAGTAGTGCGTTCGGCCGAATGTACCATGGGAACTACACTCGCCCCCCTGCAGGACCTATACACCAGGAGGTGCTGATCCAGAGCCAGCAACATAATGAGGGACCCCTACCCCCCCAGCAACGGACTGTTCCAGCTGCTACGGTCAGGCAAACGCCTCCTCTGTCACGCTGCGGAAACGGAGAGGATGAGATGGAGTTTCTTCCCACAGGCCGTCAGGACTGTAAACTCTAATCTCACCGGGGACTCATTTAATGTTGTGTCTTTTTTAAAATTGCTGGGGTTTTTTCTAATATGTAAATACTGATTCTGTTCTAGTCTGTTCTGTTGTTTTGTACAATCCACAGGCATTGCCACTTTCATTTCACTGCACATCTTGTATGTGTGTGTGACAAATAAACTTGACTTGACTTGCAGCATCTGTGGAGAAAATGGATAGGTGACGTTTCACAGAGTGCTGGAGTAACTCAGCGGGTCAGGCAGCATCTATGGAGCTAAGGAAATAGACAACGTTTCGGGCCGAAACCCGTAAGGGTTTCGGCCCGAAACGTTGCCTATTTCCAGAAGGATTTCGGCCTGAAACGTTGCCTATTTCCTTAGCTCCATAGATGCTGCTGCACCATAACTGAGTGGGTCAGGCAGCATTAGTGGAGAACATGGATAGGTGACGTTTCACAGAGTGCTGGAGTAACTCAGCGGGTCAGGCAGCATCTGTGGAGAACATGGATAGGTGACGTTTCACAGAGTGCTGGAGTAACTCAGCGGGTCAGGCAGCATCTGTGGAGAACACGGATAGATGACGTTTCACAGAGTGCTGGAGTAACTCAGCGGGTCAGGCAGCATCTGTGGAGAACATGGATAGGTGACGTTTCACAGAGTGCTGGAGTAACTCAGCGGGTCATGCAGCATCTATGGAGCTAAGGAAATAGGCAATGTTTCGGGCCGAAACCCGTAAGGTTTTGCCTATGGAATTGCCTATTTCCAGAAGGATTTCGGCCCGAAACGTTGCCTATTTCCAGAAGGATTTCGGCCCGAAACGTTGCCTATTTCCTTAGCTCCATAGATGCTGCTGCACCATAACTGAGTGGGTCAGGCAGCATTAGTGGAGAACATGGATAGGTGACGTTTCACAGAGTGCTGGAGTAACTCAGCGGGTCAGGCAGCATCTGTGGAGAACATGGATAGGTGACGTTTTGGGTCGGGACCCTTCTTCAGACTATTCCTCACAATTTCTTGTGTCACTAGAGGAGTTCCCTTTGCCCGCCTTCAACAAACTGTAGATTTATCTCTCAGGGCTAACGGAATCAAGAGATATGGGGGGAAAAAGCAGGAACGGGGTACTGATTTTGGATGATCAGCCATGATCATATTGAATGGCGGTGCTGGCTTGAACGGGCCGAATGGCCTACTCCTGCACCTATTTTCCATGTTTCTATGATCCAAACTGTCTCTCAACAACAACATCTAAAACATAGCAACGGTTTCCAAGCGCGCGGTGGCTACAGGAAACATCACATTATCT
This sequence comes from Leucoraja erinaceus, assembly GCF_028641065.1. Taxonomy (NCBI): domain Eukaryota; kingdom Metazoa; phylum Chordata; class Chondrichthyes; order Rajiformes; family Rajidae; genus Leucoraja; species Leucoraja erinaceus. The sequence goes on along the minus strand of NC_073392.1, from coordinate 3,099,407 downwards.
GTGTCTCTGCTCAGTCCCTGACTCATCCAGTAATGATGATAAGACACAAGAGTTCACCTTTGAGTCCTGGCATCAGCAACATTCCAACACCATCCCTTTCCCAGTAAGTGCCTGGAACTGAACCAGCCGCTCCACAAGAGTGCGGTCATGCTCGACAGGGGTGAGCCATCAACAGTTCATATTTGTTGGCTGATATAAACGCAGAACTGGAAGGGGTTTGAAGCAAGGTCTCAAAGTAAGCGCAGGGAGAGGGCACAGTTTGTGCAGCGGTAGAGTTCCTGCCTCACAGCGCCGGAGACCCAGGATCAACCCCGACTACAGGTGCTGCCCGTCGGGAGTTTGTCCCCCGTGTGACCTGCGTGGGTTTCCTCCGGGTGCTCCGGTTTCCTCCCGCACTCCAAAGACGTACAGGTTTATAGATCAGTCTGAAGAAGGGTTTTGGGCCGAAACGTTGCCTATTTCCTTCGCTCCATAGGTGCTGCTGCACCCGCTATTAATGAACTTCCAGCACCCCACGGATGTGCCCAGCTTGCAGAGGTTCCTCGGCAGGGTGTAACTACAAATGCATGACTCACCGCATGAGCCACTAATCTACAATGTTCTTGATTAAAGTATCCTTTATTGTCATTCCGACTTTTCAGTCTGAACAAAATTGTGTACCTTGCAGCCATAACATAGAATAAAATAACAAAACACACAATGAACACAGATTAAACATCCACCACAGTGAGTCTACCAGGCACCTCCTCACTGCGATGGAAGGCAAACGTCTTAAAGTCCTCGTCTCTTCTAATGGTGTCAAAGGTTTCGAGGAGAAGGCAGGAGAATGGGGGCAGAGAGAGTGAAAATAGATCAGCCACAATCGAATAGCGGACTAGACTCGATGGGTCGAAATGGGACTCAGCTCCTATGTCTTAGAACAACATCAAGACGCAAGATTGCAATAATTAGATTTTTTTTTTCTCAGCATATCAGCTAAAAAGTTAAAGGTAGACAGAAATGCTGGGGAAACTCAGCGGGTGAGGCTGCATCTATGGAGCAAAGGAAATAGGTGATATTTGGAGATGGTGAGGCAGCTCGACCCGAAACGTCACCTATTCCTTCAGTCTGAAGAAGGGTCTCGACCTGAAACGTCACCTATTCCTGAATCCCTTGGGAAATAGGCAACGTTTTGGGCCGAAACCCTTTTGGGTTTCGGCCCGAAACGTTTCCAATTTCCTTCGCTCCATAGATGCTGCCTCACCCCGCTGAGTTTCTCCAGCATTTTTTGTCTACCTTCGATTTTCCCAGCATCTGCTGTTACTTCTTAAACAGTTAAAAAGTTCATGTCATTGGGAATTTTAAAAGAGAACCTTGGTGTTAAGGTATCGTTTCATTTTATCTCGAGTAACCAGGACAATTCTTTTCAAAATTGAAAAAAAAAAAAGATGACGTACAGGGAAAGAAATGCACCGAGAATCACAACCACAAACTCTCAGAGAGCGGGGGCTGGTTTAGTCCAGGGACGCATTTCCTCCCGCCCAGCTGGGTTACATTTATCTTGTTCAACAGCCCTGAAGCCAAGGTCTACCTGCATACATTCTTCACTAGCCTCTGGGCAAAAGGGATTGGATGTCCTTCAAACAAAACTCGTGAGTTTCACTGAAATGTATCTCCCGCAGAGAACAGTGTTCCCACACATACCGCCCCTGCTCACTGGAAACATAGAAGGCCCTTTGGCCCATCTCATCGATGTTGGCTCGCATGCCAGTCATAGTCTTGCACTGTGGAAGCAGGCCCTTCAGCCCAACTTGCCCATACTGGTCAACATGTCCCATCTACACTAGTCCCCCCCCCTCCTGCAAGTGGCGCATATCTTTCTAAACATGTCCAATCCATGATGACAATAGTCAATAGACAATAGGTGCAGGAGTAGGCCATTCGGCCCTTCGAGCCAACACTGCCATTCAATGTGATCATGGCTGATCATCCCCAATCAGTACCCCGTTCCTGCCTCCTCCTCATATCCTCCGACTCCGCTATCTTTAAGAGCTCTATCTAGCTCTCTCTTGAAAGTATCCAGAGAACCGGCCTCCACCGCCCTCTGAGGCAGAGAATTCCACAGACTCACAACTCTCCGCGTGAAAAAAAAAAACCTTGTCTCTGTTCTAAATGGCTTACCCCTTATTCTTAAACTGTGGCCCCATGGTTCTGGACTCCCCCAACATGGGGAACATGTTTCCTGCCTCTAGCGTGCATCTGTTAAAGAAGGAACTGCAGATGCTGGTAAAATCGAAGGCAGATACAAAATGCTGGAGTAACTCAGCGGGTGGAGGCAGCATCTATATTTAACAATAAATTTAACGAGAGGGAATGTTAAAACAACTGCTCAAGGACTTTAAAAGTGAAATAAGATTTCTATTTGGAGAGTTAAAAGTTTGTGTTTTGAGTTGTTTTTTTCAAGTGTTAAACTATCTCAGGAGTACATTTGGCAGAATGCAGATATATTTGTAGGAAGAAACTGCAGATGCTGGTTTAAATCTAGAGCGCTAGATAGGGCTCTTGAACATAGCAGAGTCGGGATATGGGGAGAAGGCAGGAACGGGGTACTGATTGGGGATGATCAGCCATGATCACATTGAGTGGCGGTGCTGGCTCGAAGGGCCGAATGGCCTACTCCTGCACCTATTGTCTATAAATCGAAGTTAGACACAAAATGCTGGACAGGCAGCATCTCTGGAGAGAAGGAATTGGCGAAGTTTCGGGTCGGAGTAACTGCCTCATCCGCTGAGTTACTCCAGCATCTTGTGTCTACTATCCATGTACCTGTCTAAATAACTTTCCGACCACCTGTGATGCCACTTTCAAGGAACTGCACACCCCTATATCCCTCGGCTCCACAACATTCCCCACAGCCCGACCATTCACAGTGCAGATCCTGCAATTTGGCCCATCATATCTATGTTGGCTCGAAGAGAATCTCAGTCCCAACCATGAGGAGCTATTTGCACTTTGGGAGGTTGAAGGCAAGGGGAACATATACAGTTAATGACAAGACTCCTAACAGCATTGTTGTACTGAGGGATCTTGGGGTGCAAGTCCATAGCCCCCAGAAGGTGGCCACACAAGTAGATAGTGGGAATGGATGTGTATACTGTAGTATGCTTGCTTTAGTCTGTCTGAACACTGAGTACCAGAGTCAGGAAGTCATGTTGCAGTTTTATAGGATTTTGGTTAGACCACATTTGGAGTATTTGCATGCACTTCTGATCGCCCCAATACAGGAAGGATGCGGTGGCTTTCGAATGGGTGCAGAAGAGGATTAACAGTCAGAATCTTTCACCCGGAGTGGACAAGTTAAATACTAGAGGGCGTACCTTTAAGGTGAGTTGGGGGCAAGTTTAAAGCAGGATGGGCGGGGCAATTTTATTTTCGCAGAGGGTGGTGGGTGCCTGGAACGTGCTGCCAGGGGCACTGGTGGAAGCTGGTGCAATAGTGGTGTTGAAGGGGCTTTTGGACAGACACTCGGATTCGCGGGGAGTGGAGGGATATGGATCACATGCATGCAGAGGAGATTAGTTTCACGGATTCATATTCAACACGGACATCGTGAGCCGAAGGGCCTGTTCCTGTGTTGCACCGTTCCATGTGCAGGAAGGAACTGCAGATGCTGGTTTACACCAAGATGCTGGAGTTACTCAGCGGGACAGGCAGCATCTCTGGAGAGAAGGACTAGAAGTCCCTCAACTCACTGGAATTTAGAAGGTTGAGGGGGGACCCCATTGAAACTTGCAGAATAATGAAAGCCCTGGATAGAGTGGATGTGGAGAGGATGTTTCCACTAGTGGGAGAGTCTAGGACCAGAGGTCACAGCCTCAGAATTAAAGGGCGCTCCTTTAGACAGGAGGTGAAGAGGAGGAATTTCTTTAGTCAGAGGGTGGTGAATCTGTGGAACTCATTGCCACAGAGGGCTGTGGAGGCCAAGTCAGTGGATATTTTTAAGGCAGAGATAGACACATTCTTGTTTATGACGGGTGTCAAGGGTTACGGGGAGAAGGCAGGAGAATGGGATTAGGAGGCAGAGATCAGCCATGATTGAATGGCGGAGTGGACTCGATGGGCCGAATGGCCTAATTCTACTCATAGAACTTGTGACCTGATGACGTTTCGGGTCAGAACCCTTCTTCAGTCTGTACCATGTTCTCCACAAGATGCTACCTGACCCGCTGAGTTACTCCAGCACTCTGTGAAACGTCACCTATCCATGTTCTCCACAGATGCTGCCTGACCCGCTGAGTTACTCCAGCACTCTGTGAAACGTCACCTATCCATGTTCTCCACAGATGCTGCCTGACCCGCTGAGTTACTCCAGCACTCTGTGAAACGTCACCTATCCATGTTCTCCACAGATGCTGCCTGACCCACTCAGTTATGGTGCAGCAGCATCTATGGAGCTAAGGAAATAGGCAACGTTTCGGGCCAAAGTCCTTCTGGAAATAGGCAACGTTTCGGGCCGAAACCCTTCAGGGTTTCGGCCCGAAACGTTGCCTATTTCCTTAGCTCCATAGATGCTGCCTGACCCGCTGAGTTACTCCAGCACTCTGTGAAACATCACCTATCCATGTTCTCCACAGATGCTGCCTGACCCGCTGAGTTACTCCAGCACTCTGTGTCTATTTGTTCTACCACTGGAAACATACGGGATTGTCCCTATTAAACCAGAGCAATATACTTGGTCACAATTTACAACAAGAATGATTGCATAAGGTTACCATCAATGTATAAGTAAGGTGTATTTTGACTTGTGGGGACTTCATTGAAAGCACCTGGTGATGGAATATTATCCAGCCGGTGTGACTGGCAGTCGCCAGCAGAGGGCACAGCCCTGAGGTACAGTCAAGAGGAACTCAGTCCCAATGTGTAGGAAGGAACTGCAGATGCTGGTTTACACCGAAGATAAACACAAAATGCTGGAGTAACTCACAGGCAGCGTCTCTGGAGAAAAGAAAAAGGTGACGTTTCGGGTTGAGACCCTTCTTCAGGGGAAAGGGGGAAAGGGAAAGGAGAGACATAAAAGATACTTGGGACAAATTAATGAAAGATATGCAAAAAGCAAAGGTGGAGCCCACAATGCTCCATTGTTGGCTGTGGGATAGGTGATAACAACTTTCACAGAGCTACCACGGTAAAGGCCAGTCTGCACCAGGACACCCCTGTTTGTATTGTTCAAAGGCCAATCTATAAAGATATTTCATATTTTAAAGGTATTGAATTTTTATTTGAAAGACCAAATTCATTTGTTTAAGGAACATTTAGGCAGCTACATGGACAGGGAAGGTTTAGAAGGGTTTGGGCCAGACGTGGGCAGGTGGGACTAGTGTAGCTGGGACATGTTGGCCTGTGTTGGCAAGTTGGGAATGTTTCCACACTGGGTCACTAAGGGGTTGGTTGGAGGTGAATAACCCCCCAACACGTGCCCTGCTAACAGAGTAGATGAGACTCAGGACCAATTAGTTATAAATCCCACCTGAGACGGAATATCTTGTGAAGAAAGGCGGCACAAAAACGCTGGAGTAACTCAGTGGGACAGGCAGCATCTCTGGAGAGAAGGAATGGGTGACGTTTCTTCAGTCTGAAGAAGGGTCTCGACCCGAAACATCACCCATCCCTTCTCTCCAGAGATGCTGCCTGTCCCGCTGAGTTACTCCAGCATTTTGTGTCTAACTTCGATTTAAACCAGCATCTGCAGTTCCTTCCCACACATATATCCTCATTATGCCAATTGTACTCCCGAGATAGTTTAACACTTGTAAAAAAACAATCAAAAACATTAACTTTTAACTCTCCAAATAGAAATCTTATTTCACTTTTAAAGTTCTTGGCCAATGTTAAAGTTTTAACATTCTCTCTCGTTAAATGTATTATCTTTCAATAAATCGAGAGAGTTCCTTTATGCTTTGTTATTATAAATCATACGGGATAGGAGCAGAATTAGGCCATTCGGCCCATCAAGTGTACCCCGCCATTCAATCATGGCTGATCTATCTCTCCCTCCTAACCCCATTCTCCTGCCTTCTCCCCATAACCCCCTGACACCCGCACTGATCAAGAATCTATCTATCTCTATCTCGATCTATCTCTCTCTGCCTTAAAGATATCCCCAGTGGAACTAATCCACGATTTGAGGGCAACAAACTGATGGAAAGATACATCTGTGTGAAACTTACTTACCTCGAGCTGTGGGCAAGTGAAACTGATAATCTGCCTGTCTGCTTCCCTCCGACGCCGAGCAGCGATCCCAGCGCAACAAGGTCCCTTTGAAATTCCTTGAGAGAGCGCTAGTTCTTCGCTGTTCCAGCCAGGATAGCGTAAACCACAATGGCAGTGAGAGAAAGCCGAGGTCCGGTCCCCCACGCCGCCAGTCCGTCTTTTAAAACATTACGTAATGCCACTGCTATGTTCATTCATCGTCAACAGCAAAAAAAATTAACCCCTTCCCCCCGCTGTCTTGTTTCCCGATGGAAGCCAAACATGTCTATACAGCGTGTAACTAACACACACACACAGGGGGCCGGAGAAACTCAGCGGGACAGGCAGCATCTCTGGAGAGAAGGGATGGGTGATGTTTTGGGTCGAGACCCTTCCTCAGAAGAAGAACCAGAGATGTTGCCTGCCCGGCGGAGTTACTCCAGCACTTTGTGTCTGTCCAGTAAACCAGCATCTGCAGTTCCTTCCTATCAATTTTAAATTAATCGCGTTGAATTGATTTGAGTATAGGAGCAGGGAGGTTCTTACTGCAGTTGTACAGGATCTTAGTGAGACCACACCTGGAGTATTGCGTACAGTTTTGGTCTCCTAATCTGAGGAAAGACATTCATGCCTACTCCTGCACCTATTTTCTATGTTTCTATGTTTCTATGAATGTTAATACAGATAACTAAAAGGGTCCCCATCCGAAACGCCACCTATCCATGTTGCTCCACAGATGCTGCCTGACCTGCTGAGTTAGGTAGAAACAAGGAACAGGCAGGCAGCATCTGTGGAGAACATGGATAGGTGACGTTTCACAGAGTGCTGGAGTAACTCAGCAGGTCAGGCAGCATCTGTGGAGAACATGGATAGGTGACGTTTCACAGAGTGCTGGAGTAACTCAGCAGGTCAGGCAGCATCTGTGGAGAACATGGATAGGTGACGTTTCACAGAGTGCTGGAGTAACTCAGCGGGTCAGGCAGCATCTGTGGAGAAAATGGATAGGTGACGTTTCACAGAGTGCTGGAGTAACTCAGCGGGTTAGACAGCATCTGTGGAGAACATGGATAGGTGACGTTTCACAGAGTGCTGGAGTAACTCAGGGGGTCAGGCAGCATCTGTGGAGAACATGGATAGGTGACGTTTCACAGAGTGCTGGAGTAACTCAGCGGGTCAGGCAGCATCTGTGGAGAACATGGATAGGTGACATTTCTTCAGACTGAGTTACTCTGACACAAATCATAGTCTGCATTTTCTCGTGTCTCTAGTAGATTGCAATTTCATTTTTTGTGAATGATGCTTACATTTAGATGAGTTTATTGTCACGTGTACCGAGGTACAATGAGAAGTGTTTTTGTTGCATGCTATAGAGTCACAATACACAATGACAATCGAGCCGTCCACAGTATACAGGTACAGGATGAAGGGGGTGGTGTTTCATGCAAGGTAAATTTAGTGCAATGAAAGATGGTCTGTGGATCTCCAATGAGGTAGATGGGAGGTCAGGACCGCTGGTGATAGGATGGTTCAGTTGCAAATAATAGAATGTCAATTATCAATGGGTAATCCAATTCCGAGTTAGAACTGGCAATGCGGAGTCCGAATTGATTTAGTTCATAATCATAGGGCCATTCGGCCCATCAAGTCTATTCCACCATTCAATCACGACTGATCCATCTCTCCCTCCTAACCCATTCCCGCTACCTTCCGTTGCCGAACCAGCAGGTCGAGGAACAGCTTCCCATAACCCACACTAAAACACGTACCCGGTGACTGCCAATCACCCCCCCCCCCCCCGATCGAGAAGGATTAGGGTGAGTGCTATGGAATCAGGGGGCTAAATTAGGGTACTGAGATTACTGGGCCCACAACACCATTCAAGACGACTGATCCATCTCCCACCTAACCCCATCCCGTCCCCCACACATGTCAGAAGGATGGTTCAATCATAGTAGGGTGAGATTACTGATTACTCGCCCCCACCCCCATCCCGTCCCCAACATGTCACTGGTTCAAATAGTATGTGTTGATTAGTGCGGGTGTCAGGGGTTGTGGGGAGAAGGCAGGAGAATGGGGTTAGGAGGGAGAGATAGATCAGCCAAGATGGGCCGAATGGCCTAATTCTGCTCTTATTACTTAAAATCTTATGAACTGTACCAAGCAATGACCTCTAACAATTCCAAGGTCTCTCCAAATGTTCCCAAGGAGGGCTCTACAGGATGGCGTGGACAGTCTGTGCCTAGCTGGACGGGTTATAGGGCGAGGGCAGGAGAATGGGGTTAGGAGGGAGAGATAGAGCAGCCATGATTGAATGGGGGATCGGACTCGATGGGCCGAATGGCCCAATTCTGCTCCAATCGCTTATGAATTAATAAGCCACGGTGGGCTGAAGTCGAGAGCCACTTTAGTACTGACGCGTGCTAAAGCGCCTCTCCAGCGCTTCACGCACGCCAATACACGTCAACACTCAACAACTCCTGGGTATAACACTCGCAAAATTCAATGTAGAGACAACGAGGATGTATTCGGAGTTCTGCGCCGTTTTTGCTTTTGAATACATTCTTCGTTCTGAATAACGTCTATTATTTACACACAGTCGGTCCGCAGTGCGGGGGGGGGCGATTATACAGACAGACATCGCTAAAAGTTAGATACCTAAACAGCCCAAGTGTGCAGGGTGGAACGGCAGATGCTGGTTTACAATACAGACACAAAATCCTGGAGCAACTCAGCGGGACACACAGGCAGCACACTGGAGAGAAGGAATGGGTGACGTGTCTCTCTGTCTCTGTCTCTCTGCCTGTCCCACTGAGTTACTCCAGCATCTCGTGTGTGTGTGTGTGTCTATCTTCGATTTAAACCAGCAGCATCTGCAGTTAATTCCTGGACATTTGATGTAGTTATACAGCGATGGTCTGGCAACATTTGCAGCTGTGTCTGTGTGATTGGAGCAGTTTTGCCGAGGGATAAGTGCTAAAGTGAAACGTATTTAGTGTAAGGTCACGAGTCATGTGTTTAGCTCACACACACGCCTGTTACAGAAACATGATGTCATGGTGGCATGTCTGGTTTTGCTCAGGCAGTTTCCTCCCCATCGCTGGCCAGCCGAGCTGACCCACAAAGCTTAGATTTTATCAAAAGTAAACTTTCTCTTTTAAATTCCACGACCATTGGAAAAATGTTTGTGAAAAAATGTTTGGGAAATTATTGAGAATGAATCTGCTTCAGATGCAGTTCCCAGTCACACTCTGGTTAATGACATTCCCCATTGATTTGATTAGCCCGGGCGTCAGGGGTTATGGGGAGAAGGCAGGAGAATGGGGCTGAGAGGGGAAGATAGAACAGCCATGATTGAATGGCAGAGTAGACTAGATGGGCTGAATGGCCTAATCTCTGGATACTCTCAAGAGGGAACTAGAGGCAGGAATCATGTTCCCGATGTTGGGGAAGTCCAGAACCAGGGCCACACTTTAAGAATAAGGGCTAAGCCATTTAGAACGGAGATGAGGAAACACTTTTTCACACAGAGAGTGTCAGTCTGTGTTATTCTCTGGCACAGATGGCGCTGGAGGCCGGTTCGCTGGATACTTTCAAGAGAGAGCTAGATAGGGCTCTTAAAGCTAGCAGAGTCAGTGGGTATGGGGAGAAGGCAGGAACGGGGTACTGATTGTGGATGATCAGCCATGATCACAGTGGATATGTAAACAACTGAGCAATAGTTGAGCAGTTTGACTTAAAAAGCATAGAAACATAGAAAATAGGTGCAGGAGTAGAGGCCATTCGGCCCTTCGAGCCTGCACCGCCATTCAATATGATCATGGCTGATCATCCAACTCAGTATCCTGTACCTGCCTTCTCTCCATACCCCCTGATCCCTTTAGCCACAAGGGCCACATCTAACTCCCTCTTAAATATAGCCAATGAACTGGCCTCAACTACTTTCTGTGGCAGAGAGTTCCACAGATTCACCACTCTCTGTGTGAAAAATGTTTTCCTCATCTCGGTCCTAAAAGATATCCCCCTTATCCTTATCCTTAAACTGTGACCCGATATCAACAAATGCTCCTTTGATGGTTGACCTGCCTCCAGTTTACCGATGACCACATTGGCAACATATCTCCCCACAGCATCGGTAGTCTCGTCTATTGAGATCCATATTTTGTTGCATGCAACTTCATCTCTAATTTTCTGCACAACAATGTTGAAGTTGCTGTCAACATAATTTTACCGCAATGATGATTCTCTTGGTATATGTTCCTCTGCGTATTTCTCTAAAAAACCTCTGAGAGATTTGTTTTCCAATTTCCACAGTGGAATTCCAGCATCAATGAATGCCTTGCACAGATCACTCGAAAACTCAGATTTGCGCCTGGAGCCAGCAGTAAATGTAGTGAGGCGACAAGCTTGGGTATTTCACTTGGGTAGTCTACACCCCAGCGATATCAGCATTGACTTCTCTAATCTTAGATGCCCCTTGTCTTCTCCCTCCTCCCCCTCCCCCTCCCAGCTCTCCTAGTCCTCTCTAGTCCTATTCTCTACGCCGCTTCCTTTCTTTTTCCCACCCCCCCAAATCAGTCTGAAGAAGGGTCTCGACCTGAAACGTCGCCTATTCCTTCTCTCCATAGATGTAGATGCTGCCTCACTCGCTGAGTTTCTTCAGAATTTTTTGTCTACCTTCGATTTTTCCAGCATCTGCAGTTCTTTCTTAAATAGATCGTAGAGAAGACTGAGCCAGCGGGCAGCAGCACGAGTGAATGAACGACCGACGGTGGTGCACCCGGTTTCGCCCCGTAGTGGTGGAAGTTTTCTTGTAAGTTATTCTATGTTAACACGTTAATAAAAACATTGATATTAACGTGTTAACAGAGAAAACGTCATTGTAATCACGGTACAACTAGAGAAAATAGCACAACCTTTTAGCAAAACGGCAAAAAAAAGCTGATATTGCATGATCGTGAGAAAGGCATCATCCTGGAGAAGAAGGGTCTTGACCCGAAATGTCACCCATTCCTTCTCCCCAGAGATGCTGCCTGTCCCGCTGAGTTACTCCAGCATTTTGTGTCTAACTTCGATTTAAACCAGCATCTGCAGTTCCTTCCTACAGATATATCCTCATTATGCCAATTGTACTCCCGAGATAGTTTAGCACCGGAAAAAACAATTTAAAACATAAACTTTTAACTCTCCAAATAGAAACTTATTTCACTTTTAAAGTTCATGGGCTGTTGTTTTAACATTCTCTCTCGTTAAATTTATTGTCTTTCAGTAAATTGAGAGAGTTTCCTTATGCTTTGTTATTATACATCATAAGGTCATAAGTGATAGGAGCAGAATTAGGCCATTCGGCCCATCAAGTCTACTCCGCCATTCAATCATGGCTGATCTAACTCTCCCTCCTAGCCCCATTCTCCTGCCTTCTCCCCATAACCCCTGACACCCGCACTAATCAAGAATCTATCTATCTCCATCTCGATCTATCATCCATCTCTGCCTTAAATATATCCCCAGTGGAACTAAAGCGGGAATCCACTAATTGACGGGAACAAACTTATGGAAAGATACATCTGTGTGAATCTTACCTCGAGCTGTGAGAAAGGCATTATCCTGGAGAACTCAACAAAAAAGGCATGAAAAGGCACTTCTGGCATTTATGGCAAAATCCTGGCTCTACAGATTACTATCTAAATTGTGTCAAGTTGGGAAAAGGGGAAGTACAATGGATCTGGGGGTCCTTGTTCGTCAATCTATGAAAGTAAGCATGCAGGTACAGCAGGCAGTGAAGAAAGCGAATGGCATGTTGGCCTTTATAACAAGAGGAGTCAAGTATAGGTGCAAAGAGGTCCTTCTGTAGATGTACAGAGTCCTAGTGAGACCACACCTGGAGTATTGTGTGCAGTTTTGATCTCCAAGAGTAGTTGAGTATAGGAGCAAAGAGGTCCTTCTGCAGTTGTACAGAGCCCTAGTGAGACCACACCTGGAGTATTGTGTGCAGTTTTGATCTCCAAACCTGAGGAAGGACATTCTTGCTATTGAGGTTTAGTGCAGGGTAGGTTTACAAGGTTAATTCCCGGGATGGCGGGACTGTCATATGCTGAGAGAATGGAGCGGCTGGGCTTGTACACTCTGGAGTTTAGAAGGATGAGAGTGGATCTTATTGAAACATATAAGATTGTTAAGGGTTTGGACACGCTAGAGGCAGGAAACATGTTCCCAATGTTGGGGGAGTCCAGAACCAGGGGCCACTGTTTATGATGTTTAACAGGGAACTGCAGATGCTGGAAAATCGAAGGTAGACAAAAATGCTGGAGAAACTCAGCGGGTGAGGCAGCATCTATGGAGCGAAGGAAATAGGCAACGTTTCGGGTCGAAACCCTTTCGGGTTTCGGCCCGAAACGTTGCCTATATCCTTCCCGACTACCTCATTACAGACATTGGAATATTGTAGGTGGACAAAAATGCTGGAGAAACTCAGCGGGTGAGGCAGCATCTATGGAGCGAAGGAATAGGTGACGTTTCTGGTCGAGACCCTTCCTCAGACAGTTTAAGAAATGCGTGTCATATCGTGTCGTGTTGTATCGTTACTATGGATCCTCTCCGACAACCACTGGATAAGAGAGTGTGCAGCGTTTTAGTCGTGTGTTGAGTCATGCCTTCCCTCTGGGTAACTATCAGAGCCCCCTCCCCCCCCGACGCTAACCACTCCCAGCTGCACCACTGCACACAGCAGCAGATGTTGCCGCTGCACCAAGGCATGCGCACGTCAGTGCAAGCAGCAACGTCGGCAACAAGGCAGCAATCAGACTCATCTCTTCTGATCGTCACATTTACATAGAAACGTAGAAACTCCGAAAATAGGTGCAGGAGGAGGCCATTCGGCCTTTCCAGCCAGCACCGCCATTCATTGTGATCATGGCTGATCGTCCCCTATCAATAACCCGTGCCTGCCTTCTCCCCATATCCCTTGACTCCACTAGCCCCTAGAGCTCTATCTAACTCTCTCTTAAATCCATCCAGTGACTTGGCCTCCACTGCCCTCTGTGGCAGGGAATTCCACAAATTCACAACTCTCTGGGTGAAAACGTTTTTTCTCACCTCAGTCTTAAATGACCTCCCCTTTATTGTAAGACTGTGACCCCTGGTTCTGGACTCGCCCCAACATTGGGAACATCTTTCCTGCATCTAGCTTGTCCAGTCCTTTTATAATTTTATATGTTTCTATAAGATATCCCCTCATCCTTCTAAATTCCAGTGAATACAAGCCCAGTCTTTTCAATCTTTCTTTATAAGTTTCTATAATTGATGTTTTGCTATCGTGGATCAGGTTTGCACCCCCTTCCCTGAACACAGCTTCTTAGTGTTTTGTGTTCGGTAATTTTTCCCAGAGTCAGTGGCGTTCCTGATATTTCCTCCACGCTTCCCTTCACTGCAGCTGCAACAGTTTCACTCAGACTGGACCTGCAGCAAACGATACTTCCTGCCCGCACTAATCTTCTGCAGCGATTGCATAAACAAAAGCGGCAGATTGCTCAAACACATAAACACAGGCATCCTCCGATCGCCTCGATTCGACAGTGGTCTCATTTTTAACCATCTTACTCCCAATTCCAATTAGTTAAAAATGCAATCAAAACCATTTTCACAACTCTTCAACATTCCAACTGCTTGTAATGTCCAGGACCAGGGGGCACAGCCCCAGAATAAAGGGTCGTATCTTTACTGGGCCTGTGCTCGCTGGAGTTTGGAAGAATGAAGGGGGGACCTCATTGAAACGTACAGAATAGTGAAAGGCCTGGATAGAGTGGATGTGGAGAGGATGTTTCCACTAGTGGGAGAGTCTAGGACCAGAGGTCACAGCCTCAGAATTAAAGGGCGTTCTTTTAGAAAGGAGATGAGGAGGAATGTCTGTAGTCAGAGGGTGGTGAATCTGTGGAATTCTTTGCCACAGACAGCTGTGGAGGCCACAAGTCAGTGGATATTTTTAAGGCAGAGATAGATAGATTCTTGATTAGTGCGGGTGTCAGGGGTTATGGGGAAAAGGCAGGAGAATGGGGTTAGGAGGGAGAGATAGATCAGCCATGATTGAATGGCGGAGTAGACTTGATGGGCCGAATGGCCTAATTCTGCTCCTATCACTTTGTATTTATGAACTTGTGAAGATCAAAGATTATTTTGACTCTTTGACTCTTGAGATTTATTAATGCTCTCACTTGCCAGCAGGTTTTATTGTCTGTATATAACAAGGTGAATTTCAGGTAGTCCCTGCTTTCTCCTCCCCTTCTCAGCTCTCCTTCAGCCCACTGGCTCCACCTCTTCCTTTGTTCTTCCCCCTGCCCTGCCCCCCCCCCCCCCCCCCCCCCTCACATCAGTCTGAAGAAGGGTCTCGACCTGAAAATTCACCTATTCCTTCGCTGTTGGCTCCATAGATGCTGCCTCGCCCGCTGAGTTTCTCCAGCATTTTTGTCTACCATCAAGTTACACATGTACACTGGAGTCATAATTCTGTGCTTGGAAAACCCTCACTTTCATTGAGTGTTCATAAGTGCCTGAGGCTGAGGGTTCTTGGCTGAGATGAGACCAACACCTCCCGTGGCTGAGACGAGACTGGCCCCCCGTGGCTGAGACGAGACCCCCTGCGGCTGCGGTGAGACCCCCACTACCAGCACGTCACGCTGATACAAAGCAGGTGCAGGGTTCCAGCATTGGTTCAGGAGCTGCAGGAAAGCCGATCACTTTTCTGACACATTGACTCCTTATTCCCTGTGAACTAAAACACGGCACTATTTATTTATCGCTGCAGGTTTGCAGGGACTTTTTTCTTCCCTTCATGACATTTTATGACGCCTTTATAGTTAGATTTTTTTTAAACGACGTCTATAATTTCCCTCCAATATCCTGTGTCTCACACACTTGAACGAAAGGTGGAGGGGCTGAAAAGATCGTTTCATACTTGCCCTCTACAGTGTTCTCCATAATGTTCGGGACAAAGGCCCATCATTTATTTACTTGCCTCTGTACTCCACAATTTGAGATTTGTAATAGAAAAAAAATCACATGTGGTTAAAGTTCACATTGTCAGATTTTTATACATTTGGTTTCACCATGTAGAAATTACAGCTGTGTTTATACATAGTCGAAGATTAACTTATTTCAGAGTGATGACAAGAGCAAAGTATGGAGGAGAGAAGGAACTGCCCAAGATCCAAAGCATACCATCTCATCTGTGAAACATGGTGGTGGGGGTGTTATGGCCTGGGCATGTATGGCTGCTGAAGGTACTGGCTCACTTATCTTCATTGATGATACAACTACTGATGGTAGTAGCATAATGAATTCTGAATTCTGAAGTGTATAGACACATCCTATCTTCTCAAGTTCAAACAAATGCCCCAAAACCCATTGGCCGGCAGTTCATTCATTCATTGTCACGGATAGTTGTGGAGGCCAAGTGTTTGGTGGTCCAACAGACAGAAGTTCTTGATTAGAACTCAGACACTAAACGCTGGAGTAACTCAGCTGGACAAGCAGGCAGCATCACTGGAGAGAAGGAATGGGCAAAGTTTTGGGTCGAGACCCTTCTTCAGACTGAGAGTCGGGGGAGAGGGAGATACAGAGATAAGGAAGAGTAAGGTGTGAAAACGAGACATCAAAGGGGAAGGAGATCAAAAACGTAGAATGGTAAAGGTGATTAGAACAGGTTTCGGGGAGAAGGCAGGAGAATGGGATTGAGAAAGAATGGACTCAATGGGCCGAATGGCCTAACTCTGCACCCACGACTTCTGGACTTATGAACTTATGTGCAGGAAGAGGAGATTAGTTTCATTTGGCATCATATTCGGCAAGGACATTGTGGATCGAGGGATTTGTTCCTGCACTGTACCATTCTATGTTCTAACGAGGTTGGAAGGAAATGTGTGTGTGCGTGTGTTTTGGCAAAGTGCTTCTGATTCTGGGTGTAACTCCATGACTCGGCTCCCTGCAGGGAACTCCGCCTGTACAGTTTTAATGTGTGTTTACAGCTGAAAATCACCGCAGATCCGGTTTTTAAGACGCTGCGTAATTTCAGTCTTGGGAAAGCAATTGTATCACCGGCTCTTGCCCCGAGTTTACACTGGGAGAGAGACCTCGTGCTGATCGAAGGGGCTCCAATATCCTCCTGAGCCCTGGCAATAGTCGGCAGTCACGGTGGCGCAGCGGTAGAATCGCTGCCTTACAGCGCTTGCAGTGCCGGAGCCCGGGTTCGATCCCGATTACGGGTCCTATCCGTACAGAGTTTGTACGTTCTCCGAGATCTTCGCTTTCCTCCCACACTCCAAAGACGTACAGGTATGTAGGCTCATTGGCTTGGTGTATGTGTAAATTATTGTGCGTGTGTGCGCGTGTTCGTGTGTGCGTGTGTGCGTGCGCGCGTGTGTGTGCGTGTGTGCGCGTGTGCGTGTGTGTGTGTGTGTGTGTGTGTGCGTGCGTGTGTGCGCATGTGCGTGTGTGCGTGTGTGTGTGTGCGTGCGTGTGTGTGCGTGCGTGTGTGTGTGCGCGCGTGTGTGTGTGCGCGTGTGCGTGTGTGTGTGTGCGCGTGTGTGTGTGTGTGCGTGCGTGTGTGTGCGCGTGTGCGTGTGTGTGTGTGCGCGCGCGTGTGTGTATGCGTGCGCGTGTGTGTGTATGCGCGTGTGTGTGTGTGTGCGTGCGTGCGTGTGCGTGTGTGTGTGTGCGTGCGTGTGTGTGCGTGCGCGTGCAGGATAGTGTTAGTGTGCGGCGGTCAGCATGGACTCGGTGGGCCGAAGGGCCTGTTGCCGCGCTGAATCTCTAAACTAATCTAAACAAGGAATTGAAAACCCACGGAGCTGCAAATGGCAACAGCAACAGAGGTAAATCAGCAGGTGAATGGTAAAGGTTTCACTGGATCCTGAGAAAAGGACCCTTCCCTCCATAGATGCTGCCTCACCCGCTGAGTTTCTCCAGCATTTTTATCTGCCTTCGAGCCATTCACAATGTACAGATGATTCTCCATCATGGTCTGGTTTGGCTCAGCCACCAAGCACGACACCTGGAGGCTGCAGCGAATCGTCCGATCAGCAGAGAAGGTTATTGGCTGCAACCTTCCCTCCATTGACGAACTGTACACTGCAAGGGCCAGGAAGCGAGCGGGCAAGATGATCTCTGACCCCTCTCACCGTGGCCACAAACTCTTTGAATCACTTCCCTCTGGAAGGCGACTCCGGACTGTCAAAGCTGCCACAGCCAGACATAAAAACAATGTTTATCCATGAGTAGTAGCTCTACTCAACAGCCAAAAATCTGTAGCCTCCCTTTGATCTGGTATTTTGTTGGTTCACATGCTTGATCAATGTTAATGTTTTATTATTACTAATGTTTAGTGTTTTCTGAGTCATTTGTAACTGTCACTGTATGTCATGTTGTTACTTGTGGGCGGAGCACCAAGGCAAATTCCTTGTATGTGAATACTTGGCCAATAAACTTACTTACTTACACGATAAGGGGATAACATTTAGTGCAAGGTAAGGCAAGTGTAGAATATAAATACTGTGATAGAATGTAGAAAATGTCAAATTATGAGAGGGCAAAGACAGTCAGAAAATGTTATTCCCAGGATAGAAATATCAAAAACTAGGGGGCATAACCTTAAGGTGAGAGGGGCAAAGCTTAAAGTAGATCCGTGGAGAATTTTTTTTTTTTTACACAGAGGGCGGTGGGTGCCTGGAACGTGCTGCCACGGGTGGTGGTGGAGGCAGATACCATGGTAGCGTTTGTCCCACCTACACGACTTTTTCAGCGACTGCTGCCACCCGCCAACAACATGTTGAAAATCCAGCAGCGACCAGAACAAGGTACGACTCTTTGGGCGACTACTCACACCCCGCGACATGTCGCCTGTACGGTCGTGAGTCGTCTCCTCAGTCGCCCAAAGAGTCGTAGTAGCGTCTTTCTGGTCGCCGTTGGATTTTCAACACGTTGAACATTTTCGGCGTCCTATAACGGGTGCCGGCAGTCGGCAAACATGTGGCGTAGGTGGGACAGGGATTTAGATGTGGCTAAAGGGATCAGGGGGTATGGAGAGAAGGCAGGGATGGGATACTGAGTTGGATGATCAGCCATGATCATATTGAATGGCGAATGGTGCAGCCTCGAAGGGCCGAATGGCCTCTACTCCTGCACCTATTGTCTATGTTTCTCTGTTTCCACAGACATTGCAGACACCATCACCAGTCCACCACCCATTTTCCTGCGGTGGATCTGTAATATAAATCATCCCAATGTTGTTATTGTGTTAACAACACGTTACCCATCAGTAAACCTCATACATGTGTTTATTGAATCACTTTTCCCCCCCCCCAGGTCTGGTAGCATTGGTGAAGATGCAAGGAGTCAGATGGACAACTGGTTTCGAGCGGCCCACTTGAGCGTTAAGGCCCTGTCCCACTTACATGTCCTTTGGAAGGCAGCGCAGTGCGAGGCTTCACTCCTGCACCATGTTTGTCACCAGCGTGCAGACGCCCAGCGCTGGGCTTTGCGCGGGCAGTGGTAGTGGGGAGGAGGGCAAGCCTTCCCGCGTGGCGTTCCCCACCATCGGGCGATCCCGCGCCGAGAGAGCGGAGCGGAGGGCGGCGCGGAGACGGGATCTGTCCCCACTGGATCTCCAACGGGAACTCATCGCCGACAGACTCAAGTGTCCACTCATCTTCCTCGCTCCCCTCATTCTCATCATTCTCTTACTGCTCATTCTATTTGGCGTTTATATCCTGAGACCCTTTCACAAAGGTAAGACAATCGACAATAGGTGCAGGAGGAGGCCATTCGGCCCTTCCAGCCAGCACCGCCATTCAATGTGATCATGGCTGATCATCCCCAATCAGTACCCCGTTCCTGCCTTCTCCCCATATCCCCTGACTCCGCTATCTTTAAGAGCCCTATGTAGCTCTCTCTTGCAAGTATCCAGATAACCGGCCTCCACCGCCCTCCGAGGCAGAGAATTCCACAGACTCACCACTCTCTCTGAGAAAAAGTGTCTCCTCATCTGTTCTAAATGGCTTACCCCTTATTCTTAAACTGTGTGGCCCCTGGTTCTGGACTCCCCCAACATCGGGAACATGTTTCCTGGCTCTAGCGTGTCCAAGCCCTTAATAATCTTCTATTTTTCAATAAGATCACAGAATGGGACAAGGAACTGCTGGGATCTTGAACAAGACACAAAGAGGGCGGTGAATCTGTGGAATTCTTTGCCACAGACGGCTGTGGAGGCCAAGTCAGGGGATATATTTAAGGCAGAGATAGATAGATTCTTGATTAGTGCGGGTGTCAGAGTTTATGGGGAGAAGGCAGGAGAATGGGGTTAGGAGGGAGAGATGGATCAGCCATGATTAAATGGTGGAGTACACTTGATGGGCCAATTGGCCTAATTCTGGTTCTATGACATGAACTGATAGACCAGAGCCCCCGGAGGAAACCCACATGGTCACAGAGAGAACGTGCAAACACCACATAGTCAGCACCCGAGGTCAGGATCGAACACGGGCCTCTGGCGATGTGAAGCAGCGGTTCTACCCGCTGCGCCACTGCGCCGCCCTTAGTGCACTGACAGCAGTGAAAACAACCAGCCAGTTCTCCCAAACCCGAAATGTCACCCATTCGTTTCCTCCAGAGATGCTGCCTGACCCGCTGAGTTACTCCAGCACTCTGTGAAACGTCACCTATCCATGTTCTCCACAGATGCTGCCTGACCCGCTGAGTTATGGTGCAGCAGCATCTATGGAGCGAAGGAAATAGGCAACGTTTCGGACCGAAGCCCTTCTGGAAATAGGCAACGTTCCATGTTCTCATAGAAACATAGAAATTAGGTGCAGGAGTAGAGGCCATTCGGCCCTTCGAGCCTGCACCGCCATTCAATATGATCATGGCTGATCATCCAACTCAGTATCCCGTCCCTGCCTTCTCTCCATACCCCCTGATCCCTTTAGCCACAAGGGCCACATCTAACTCCCTCTTAAATGTAGCCAATGAACTGTGGCCTCATCTACCTTCTGTGGCAGATCTCGGGAGATGCTGCCTCTGTATCTCTAAACTAAACTAAACGTCACGTCATGCTTCTGCGTCAAGGAATATCAGGTGCAATAAAGAATCCTGACAACGAGTATGCCTTTGGATAATAGTTTTTTTTTTTTAACCCAACAATAGTATTGGATTTCACCGCGGGGAACTGCACGGTGCTTGGAGTCTGGGGCCTGCCTGAAGGCAGCTGCAATTCAGACAGAGACCTGTTCTCACCTTGTGTTCAAATTGAGGTAAGAACATCTAAAACTCAACTCCATCTTCCAGTAGACCCGAATTTGGACTCCTACTGAGATATTTATTGTCCAACGTTAACCTTGCTATTATATTCCCCCACTGCGATATAAAATAGCTCAAGATAGAATGAAGGTTAGTACCTGTACCTGGGTTCTCTCCATAAGGATGGGATCCCTTTAGCCAAACAAGGGCAAAGGGGAAGATCCAGAGTGTTAAATGGTGAGACCACACTGTGGAGTATTGCGTACAGTTGTGGTCTCCAAATCTGAGGAAGGACATTATTGCCATAGAGGGAGTGCAGAGACGGTTCACCAGACTGATTCCTGGGATGTCAGGACTGTCTTATGAAGAAAGACTGGATAGACTTGGTTTATACTCTCTAGAATTTAGAAGATTGAGAGGGGATCTTATAGAAACTTACAAAATTCTTAAGGGTTGGACAGGCTAGATGCAGGAACTGTTCCCGTGCTTAGGGAAGTCCAGGGGCCTGCAGCTTAAGGATAAGGGGGAAATCCTTTACAATTCAGATGAGAAGAACTTTTTAGGAAATATTTTAGGACCAAGATGTAAGAAAAAAAACTCAACTCACACAGAGAGTGACCCGAATCTCTAGAACTCTCTGCTGAGAGGGTAGTTGAGGCCAGTTAACATTGGCTATATTTAAGAGGGAGTTAGATTCCCCCCTTGTGGCTAAGGGGATCAGGGGGTATGGAGAAAGGCAGGTACAGGATACTGAGTGGGATGATCAGAATGATCATATTGAATGGCGGTATGGGCTCGAAGGGCCGAATGGCAAACTCCTGGACCTAATTTCTATGTTTCTATGTTTCTATGAACTGGAGATGCTGGAAAATCGATGGTAGACTAAAGTGCTGGAGAAACTCAACAGGTGAGGCAGCATCTATGGAGCGAAGGAAATAGGCAACTTTTCGGGCTGTAGATGCTGCCTCACCCCGCTGAGTTTCTCCAGCATTTTTGTCTACCTGCAATATTCCAATGTCTGTAGTGTGGTAGTCGGGAAGGAAATAGGCAACGTTTCGGGCCGAAACCCGAAAGGGTTTCGGCCCGAAACGTCACCTATTTCCTTCGCTCCATAGATGCTGCCTCACCCCGCTGAGTTTCTCCAGCATGTTTGTCTACCTGGGAAGATACAGAGTGCAGGATATAGTTCTCAGCATTGTAGCACATCAGTTCCAGAGACAAAGTCCAATGTCCGCAATGGGGTAGAGCCTAGCTTGTGGAAGGACCGTGTTTAAGGGTTGTGTTTTAGAGGAAGGGATACTTTGATAACTAAATAGTTCATTCATATTTCTTAGAAACATAGAAACATAGACAATAGGTGCAGGAGGTGGCCATTCGGCCCTTCGAGCCAACACCGCCATTCATTGTGATCCTGGCTGATCGTCCCCTATCAATAACCCGTGCCTGCCTTTCCCCCATATCCCTTGACTCCACTAGCCCCTAGAGCTCTATCTAACTCTCTCTTAAATCCATCCAGTGACTTGGCCTCCACTGCCCTCTATGGCAGGGAATTCCATAAATTCACAACTCTCTGGGTGAAAAGGTTTTTTCTCACCTCAATCTTAAATGTCCTCCCCTTTATTCTTAGACTGTGGCCCCTGGTTCTGGACTCGCCCAACATTGGGAACATTTTTCCTGCATCTAGCTTGTCCAGTCCTTTTATCTTATATTACTAAAACTCTGATCTTGACCGCTTCTGGTCCACTGTGTTCCGATTTCCGACAGAACGCCACCACCTACGGCCGTCATTTTTTGCCACCTCGCTCAGAGCCCCCCTCCGCCTTACGGGTGCGGAGGATATTTCCTATCGATGATAAATCAGAGAGATATTAATGTTTTTTTTTAAAATCACCATTCTCTCTGCTGCCCCTGCTGGAGGGAGGGGGAGGGACTATAAAACCAGGAAGTGGTGTGCCTCACTCAGTCTCTGCAAGATGGATGAAGCCAAGATAACGTCTCTCTGAGCTCTCAATAACACTGAACAAATGTCTACACAACTGTGAGTCCCCTTAATGTAGTTTGAAAATGAAACTATGGTTTGTTTGAAGTAAAAAACACTGCCTGCAAATGATTGTTTGGGTGCTTTGGTTTAAAGTTGAAAGACACTACTTACTGCAAACGATGGCTTGGGAGCTTTGGCTTAAAGTTGAAAGGCACTTCTTACTGCAAATGGTGGCTTGGGTGATTTGGCTTGAGGTTGAAAGGCACTACTTACTTCAAATAGCGGCTTGGGTGCTTTGACTTGAAGTTGAAAGGCACTACTGCAAATGCACTTGTTTGCACTGTATATTGATTTTAGATAAAACCCTGTCAATCACGCCCTGAAAGCCACACATTTTCCGGTGGGAGGGGGAGGGGTTATAAAACCCAGAAGTGTGGGTGTGGCTCAGTCTCTGCATGATGGGGGAGGGAGAGATCACAACTCTGTCTGAGCTGTGAATCAACTGAACACACTAAATGTCTACTGAACTGTGAGTTTGGTGTTTTGTGTGGTTTTATGGTGGTTTCACCCTGCATGAAATGGTATGAAGCTGCATTTGAATTTGGTAGCCTTGGAATCTGCTTGAAGTGGTTGGAAACTGCACTTGAATTCGGTGGCCTTGCACCCTGCTCATAGTGGTAAGAAACTGCACTTGATTTCAGTGGCCTTGCGCCCTGCTTGAAATGGTAGGAACATGGATTTGAACTCGGTGGCCTTGCACCCTGCTTGAAATGGAATTTCAAGGAATAGTCATGAGTCAACTGCCAGCCCACCAGCCATGAGTGAGCTGCCAGCAGATCAGGCTTGAGGGACTGAGCTGTCACCCCAAGAACCCATACCAGCGCTCCAGAAAGCCCCCGCACTGGCCACCAATATTGGAATTGGTGGAATAATGCGTCGGGGGACCAGCCCTCCCGTGTGAACATGGGACCCAACGGGCCCCACTTAGTCTAGTAATTTTATATGTTTTTATAAGAGACCCCCTCATCCTTCTAAACTCCAGTGAATACAAGCCTGGTCTTTTCAATCTTTCCTCATATGACAGTCCCGCCATCCCAGGGATCAATCTCGTGAATCTACGCTGCACTGCCTCAATCACAAGGATGTCCTTCCTCAAATTAGGAGACCAAAACTGTACACAATACTCCAGATGTGGTCTCACCAGAGCCCTGTACAACTGCAGAAGAACCTCTCTACTCCTATACTGAAATCCTCCTGTTATGAAGGCCAACATTCCATTAGCTTTCTTCACTGCCTGCTGTACCTGCACGGCAACTTTCAGTGACCGGTGTACAAGGACACCCAGGTCTCGCTGTACCTCCCCCTTACCCAACCTAACCCCGTTGAGATAATAATCTGCCCCCTTGTTTTTGCCACCAAAGTGGATAACCTCACATTTATCTATTTCTTCTTCGAATTGGACTAATAAGAACACTACTGCTGACCTGATGGTTTCCGGATGTTACCATTTTCCGAATTAACAGGATTCTCCTTGGAACCGCAGGTCATGGTGCAGCTGAGCGATGGTTCGAGGGGAAAGGCGGTGATCATGGAGAACGAACAAGCTTTGGTGAATTGCCAGCAGGTGGGAAGCTCTAACCATAATCCTCGTGCTACTGCCGAATAAGGAAAATCAAAACTCAAAATTGTAAACAGCAGCTCCGAGATTCATGGCAGCTCAAAGTTGTGTTGGTGGTGCAGTGGGGAAAATCTCCCAGCTCCAATATTAACTCCATCACAAGTTTCCGAGTCAGCCCGTTCATCGACTGTTCGCCACTCCAAGCCCCTAAGTTGTGTCACTCACTGCCGGTTGGTTTCTGCAGCGAGACGGCCACACCTGATAGTGGTGAGTCTGTGGAATTCTCTGCCTCAGAGGGCGGTGGAGGCCGGTTCTCTGGATGTTTTCAAGAGAGAGCTAGAGAGGGCTCTTAAAGATAGCGGAGTCAGGGGATATGGGGAGAAGGCAGGAACGGGGTACTGATTGGGGATGATCAGCCTTGATCACATTGAATGGCGGTGCTGGCTCGAAGGAGCCGAATGGCCTAATCCTGCCCCTATTGTCTATTGTCTGACACCAGGGATAAAAACTCAAGCATTTCCAAGCAGCGAGCTGTGTTTATGTGGGGACATTAATAATCTGCCTCAGCCCAGTATCAGAGTTGTTTACGGGCTTGTCACTGGTCAAACAGTCACAGACACCAGGGAGATGAAAGAGTCCGAGTGAAGAGTGAATGGGGGTGGGGGGGGGAGGGGAGGGGAGTTAGGGTCATCGAAGTCAGGGGTTAAGGGTCATAGGTTTGAATTGAATGAATTGAATTTCCTTTATTGGTCATTCAGACCTTATGGTCTGACGGTTTTGTTTGCAGGCAGTCATCGGTGTACACAATTGTACAATTGCAATAACAACAATAAACACAAATTTGACTTCCACCACAGACTGGGAGTCCTCCAAACACCTCCTCAACTGTGGTGGAGGCAAAAATCTTAACTGGTTGCAGTCTCTCACGGTAAAAAGTGCTGATTGAGGACAAACTGGTGACCCTGGGGCGATTCCCCACCCTGTCCGCATGGGCCAAACACAGTCCCGCAGCTCCGGCCTTTGTGCAATCTGGCACATTTCCCCCCTTGCTGTATATTTTCCAGTTTCCTTTCTAAAGCCACCTCCGTCATTCAAGGCAGAACACCCGGGGTGTGTAAATAAGCCGCCGCACCCTCCTGTTAGCACAGCTTCCCCGCGTGAATAGCTGTGACCTCCAGGACCGGCCCCTGGACACAGACAAGCAAGGCTCCTAGTGGATCACGGTGGCCCACGGTAGAGTTGCTTTGGCCCACACGGCGCCAGAGAATCCCGCCCATGCGTGATCCATCTTGCCTGCGTGTGGAGTTTGGATCTTCTCCCCGTGACCCGCGTGGGTTTTCACCGCCCGCGCCGCGGTTTCCTCCCACATCTCAAAGACGCGCGGGTTTGCGGGGGTTAATTGGCTTGGTGTAGAATTGTAAATTGCTGTGGGATAGCGTGGTGTACGGGGGGGTGAGCGCTGGTCGGCGCGGACTGGGCGGTTCCCACGCTGTGTCTCTGAACCTGAAACGAAATTAAAACTAGACGAAGCAAGGAACTGGATGGCGTGTCCCACGGTAAAAGTGCTGATTGAGGACAAACGGTGACCCTGGGGCTCCTCACTCACCCTGTCCGCAGTAGCCAACACACAAGCTCGGCAGATTGCCAGCCTTTGTGCAATCTGGCACATTTCTCCCCCTTGCTGTATATTTTCCAGTTTCCTTTCTAAAGCCACCTCCGTCATATCCACAGAACACCCAGCCACTGTGTAAATAAAAGGTTCGACTTTGCCTCCTGTTAACTATCTTCCCCACCAGTGAATAACTGTGACCTCCACACACCGGCCCCTTCCACACAGACAACTGACTCCCGCTACCTACAGTGTACCAGATCCACATAGAACAGGATAGCACAGGAACAGGCCCTTCAGCCCACAACGTGATGCCAGGTTACACTAATCTCAGCCCGTGCGTGATCCATATCCCTCCATTCCCTGCATATCCATGTGCCTATCCAAAAAGCCTCCTATCCAATACCGCCACGATCGTAGGTAGACAAAAGTGCTGGAGAAACTCAGCGGGTGCAGCAGCATCCATGGAGCGAAGGAAATAGGCAAAGTTTCGGGCCGAAACCCGAAAGGGTTTCGGCCCGAAACTTTGCCTATTTCCATGGAGGAGACAAGGGATTCGGCCCGAAACGTTGCCTATTTCCCAATGGATTCGGCCCGAAACGTTGCCTATTTCCCAAGGGATTCGGCCCGAAACGTTGCCTATTTCCTTCGCTCCACAGATGCTGCCTCACCCGCTGAGTTTCTCCAGCACTTTTTGTCTACCTTCGATTTTTCCAGCATCTGCAGTTCCTTCTTAAACACTTTGTCGTTGCCACTATCGTATCTGCCTCCACAACAAACCCCTGGCAGCCACCGCCCTCTGTACAGGCGAAACATTTAAGAAAGAACTGCAGATGCTGGAAAAAAATCGAAGGTGGACAAAAATGCTGGAGAAACTCAGCGGGTTAGGCAGCATCGATGGAGCGAAGGAAATAGGCGACGTTTCGAGTCGAGACCCTTCTCCAGCATTTTTGTCCACCCTCCGTCTAAAGATACTTTCCCCACACATCTCCTTTAAACTTTGCCCCTCTCACCTCCAAGCTGTGCCCTCTGGTCTTTGACATGCCTACACTGGGGGAAAAGGTTCTGACTGTCTACCCTATCTACATCTCTCTTCATCTTATATACCTTTATTAGAGTCTCCTCTCATGCTCCAACCCAAGCCAGTCCAACTTCTCCTTTGAGCTAGTATCCTCTATTCCCGGTAGCATGCTTGTAAACATTTCCTGTACTCCCTTCAAAGTCACAGGGCAACCAGAACGTGTGCGTCTGTTAGATGCAGGGAACTGCAGATGCTGGTTTACGGGGGGGGGGAAAAAAGACAAAGTGCTGGAGTAACTCAGCGGGGTCAGGCGGCATCCCTGCATTATTTATTATGTAAAAGAATATGTGTGTTATGATTGTGTTTATAATTTGTTTGGTTGTTTTGTTGTTTGTCTTTTGCACAAAAGTCCGCGAGCATTGCCACTTTCATTTCACTGCACATCTCGTATGTGTATGTGACAAATAAACTTGACTTGACTTGTAGATCGTGGATAGCTTAGCTTTTTTTTAGTTTAGAGATACGGAACAAAAACAGGCCCTTCGGCCCACCGAGTCTGTGCCGACAATCTACGCGCAGTCTACCCACTCTAGGGACAATTTATAAGTTTACCGAAGCCAATTAACCAATTAACTGCACGGCTTTGGAATGTAGGAAGAAACCGGAGCACCCGGAGAAAACCCACACAGGTCACAGGCAGAAGGTACAAACTCCACACAGACAGCACCCGTAGTCAGGATCGAACCCGGGTCTCTGGCGCTGTGACTCTACCACTGTGCCCAATGAGAGGTGATGTTTTGGGTGGGAACCATTCTTCAGGCATCAGTCTGAAGAAGCTTCAACAGACAATAGACAATAGGTGCAGGAGGAGGCCATTCGGCCCTTCGAGCCAGCACCGCAATTCAATGGCTGATCATCCCCAATCAATAGTCCGTTCCTGCCTTCTCCCCCAGACTCCGCTATCTGACCCGAAACGTCACCCGTCCAAGTTCTGCGGAGATGTTGCCTGCTGTACATACACCTCTGTTAGACCAGCTTCCTCTCCTCCAAGGAAAAGGCCCCTGTTTATCCTTGAAGGCAGGAAAGAGAAGGTTGTCAAATGGAGGATTTATCGATGGTGAAGGGTTTGCAGTTACAATGAGTCACAGGGCGGGCCGATCCACAATGGGAACATTGTTCAGCTAATTGTCCATTCTCCAGTCAGGATAACGGCAAGGGGCTAGGCTGTTGTTCCAACATTAGTCAGACACAAGGCTGGGAAGAGCCATTGGGGACAAAGATCGACATTCCTTGCACAATGTTGGCAGCGGGGATGTTGCAGACAGGGTTACATTTTTGGAGACCATGTTAAAGGAACTGCAGGTGCCGGGGTCTTCTGCAAAGCGCAGAGTGCTGGAGGAACTGGAAAGAGTGGATGCGGAGAGGACTGTTTACGAGAATGATCCCAGGAATGAGTGGGTTAATGTATGATGGGCGATTGAGGGCACTGGGCCTGACCTCGCTGGAGTTTAGAAGGATGAGTGGGGACCTCATTGAAACATACAGATTAGTGAATGGCTTGGATAGAGTGGATGTGGAGAGGATGTTTCCACTAGTGGGAGAGTCTAGGACCAGAGGTCACAGCCTCAGAATTAAAGGATGTTCCTTCAGGAAGAAGATGAGGAGGAATTTCTTTAGTCAGAGGGTGGTGAATCTGTGGATTTCTTTGCCACAGTGGCTGTGGAGGCCACAAGTCAGTGGATTGACAGATTCTTGATTAGTACGGGTGTCGGGGGTTATGGGGAGAAGGCAGGAGAATGGGAGAGATAGATCAGCCATGATTGAATAGCAGAGTAGAGTTGATGGGCTGAATGGCCTAATTCTGCTCCGATCATTGATGAAAAACACTTAACATAGAAGAGTACAGCACAAGAACAGGCCCTTCGGCCCATTATGCCGAGCCTATCTCTCATCTACCTGAATTGCGTCCACATCTCCCCATTCCCAGCCTATTCAGAAGTCTCTTGAAACACCACTGTGGTATCTGCCTCCATCACCCCTGGCAACGCGTTCCAGGCACCCACCAAGTCAAGTCAAGTTTATTTGTCACATACACATACGAGATGTGCAGTGAAATGAAAGTGGCAATGCTCGCGGACTTTTGTGCAAAAGACAAACAACAAAACAACCAAACAAATTATAAACACAATCATAACACACATATTCTTTTACATAATAAATAATGGAAGGAAAAACGTTCTGTAGAGTTAGTCCCTGGTGAGATAGGCGTTTACAGTCCGAATGGCCACTGGGAAGAAACTCCTTCTCAACCTCTCCGTTCTCACCGTATGGCAACGGAGGCGTTTGCCTGACCATAGCGGCTGGAACAGTCCGTTGCAGGGGTGGAAGAGGGTCTCTCATGATTTTATTTGCTCTGGAGTTGCACCTCCTGTTGTATAGTTCCTGCAGGGGGGGGCAAGTGAAGTTCCCATAGTGCGTTCGGCCGAACGCACTACTCTCTGCAGAGCCTTCTTGTCCTTGACAGAGCAATTCCCAAACCAGATGGTAATGTTCCCGGACAAGATGCTTTCCACCGCCGCTGCGTAGAAGCACTGGAGGATCCACGGAGACACTCTGAATTTCCTCAATTGCCTGAGGTGGTAAAGGCGCTGCCTTGCCTTACTCACCACCCTCTGTGTGAACACAAACCTGCCCCCCGCACATCTCCTGCAAACATTGCCCTCCTCACTTTAATATCATGCCCTCTAGTTATTGACTTTGCCAAACCGTCAACCCTTGTCTCTGCCCCTCATGATGATAGCCGAGGAGAAACACAAATACATGAATAAATTAAAACCAATAATAAAAGGTGTGAGTACAGAATCTCCCATCGATAAATCATTGGTACGAAGCAGATTCAGATCAGATTCAGATTCAGATTCAATTTTAATTGTCATTGTCAGTGTATAGTACAGAGACAACGAAATGCATTTAGCAGGTACACAAAAAAGCTGGAGAAACTCAGCGGGTGCAGCAGCATCTATGGAGCGAAGGAAATAGGCAACGTTTCGGGCCGAAACCCTTCCCGAAACCCTTCAGGAAGGAAATAGGTAACGTTTCGGGCCGAATCCCGTAGGGTTTCGTCCCGAAACGTTGCCTATTTCCTTCGCTCCATAGATGCTGCTGCACCCGCTGAGTTTCTCCAGCTTTATTGTGTCCCTTCGATTCTCCAGCATCTGCAGTTCCTTCTTAAACAAATGCATTTAGCATCTCCCTGGAAGAGCGACATAGCAAACGATTTGAATAAATAATAATAAGTGTCCGGGGGGGGGGGGGGGGGATTGGCAGTCACCGAGGTACGTTGTTGAGTAGGAGTGACAGCCGCCGGAAAGAACCTGTTCCTCGACCTGCTGGTTCGGCAACGGAGAGACCTGTAGCGCCTCCCGGATGGTAGGAGGGTAAACAGTCCATGGTTGGGGTGAGCGCAGTCTTTGGCGATGCTGAGCGCCCTCCGCAGACAGCGCTTGCTTTGGACAGACTCAATGGAGGGGAGCGTGGAACCGGTGATGCGTTGGGCAATTTTCACCACCCTCTGCAATGCCTTCCGGTCGGAGACAGAGCAGTTGCCATACCGTACTGTGATGCAGTTGGTAAGGATGCTGGAATTCTGGAAGTGTATACAGTTGTTGACATGGGTGTATTAGTTATGGCCCTGTCCCACTTAGGCCACTCTTTAGGCGGATGCCAGGGACTAGTTTTAATGGAATTCACCTACGACACCTGGCGACAACTTACGACAACCTACATCATCAAACATTGTCGCCACTGTTGCCAAAACATTTTGCAACATGTTGAAAATGTTGCCGCAGTCGCCTGTAGCCAATAAACTCGTCTAAGTGGGACAGGCCCTTTGGAAGTCTGATATTTAATGACCTCTCCCCTCCTATAGTGTTCTTTCACGTTTGGTCATCACGGGCTTCTTGCTGATCGATTAACAGCGTGCGAGGGCTGGAGAGACGACTTCAACAAGCTCGCTTGTGTCACAAAATACCTTGACCAACATGGACAGGTAACGTCTGACAAAACGACTTCGTATTGTTCAGGTCAGGTCGGGGGGGGGGGGACGTTCCCCCCCGCCACGGGTACCATGTCATCCCGCGCTACCCGCTCCATGGTCGGATAGTCGGCGACTAAACCATCTCCCCCACCTGGTTCGCCAGGTGAGGTGGGGGCTGTGGACCCCCAGCAGGACCAAAAACAACACCTGTCAAAGGGCGGATGAGCTCCTAGCGAGCCAACGGCCACCCGCACTTCAGTAGAAGTTGCGATCACTGTCGTACACAATGGACAATAGGTGCAGGAGTAGGCCATTCGGCCCTTCGAGCCAGCACCGCCATTCAATGTGATCATGGCTGAT
Source organism: Leucoraja erinaceus (assembly GCF_028641065.1). NCBI lineage: Eukaryota > Metazoa > Chordata > Chondrichthyes > Rajiformes > Rajidae > Leucoraja > Leucoraja erinaceus. The sequence continues at coordinate 3,068,274 of NC_073392.1, read as the reverse complement.
CATCCCCAATCAGTACCCCGTTCCTGCCTTCTCCCCATATCCCCTGACTCCGCTATCTTTAAGAGCCCTATCTAGCTCTCTCTTGAAAGTATCCAGAGAACCTGCCCTCTGAGGCAGAGAATTCCACAGACTCACAACTCTCTGTGAGAAAAAGTGTTCTAAATGGCTTACTCCTTATTCTTAAACTGTGGCCCCTGGTTCTGGTAACGAGGTGCAGTGAGAAACTTTTCTTTGCGTACCATCCAATTAAATAAAATCATTCTATATATGAGAACTATCAAGCTTAAACATGGGGGCAGAATTAGGCCATTCGGCCCATCGAGTCTGCTCCACCTTTCAATCTTGGCTGATCTATCTTTTTCTCTCTTGAGAGAGATAGATCATATCTTTGCATTGTAAGGAGTGGACAAAAACATGAAAATGTAATTCTTCCCTCTCCTTGAATCTCAAAAGAGAAGTTATTAATTAAAATAAATAAATATATAAAATAAAAAATTGTATTTGGTAAACGGATCTTTTCATCTGTACGACTGATCCCATTCAATTCCAGATTAACGCCACCTCTCCCTGCTTCTACAATCCCGCTAATCCACACGAGGTGATCAGGAGCAAGCAGGTAAGCTGGACAGAAACAATATGCGTATCGATACAAGTTGCCGCCGATCTCCAACCACCAACCTCGGGAAAACTCCTCACTGAGTTTTTAATTTTTTGTGTGGTGGAATAGGAAAAAACGGATTGTTTTCTCTGAAGCAATACTTTCACGTGAAAACAGATGTTGGGGAAATACAAGCACAGGAAGCAGCCAAAGGCACAAATACTTTCATTACTATGCAAGGATAGTACTTATGTCCAACGACCCAGTAAGACAATTGAGGGAAAACACTTTGGAAATGACGTAAGAATGGAAGGAAATTTGTGTTGGCCACGGACTAGAACAGCAATGTGTAACAGCGAGTTTTCATTGGAAACTCCACTGACAGTTCAAGGTTCTGTGTCCTGAACACATGCAGCGGGCTGCAGGTGGCAAGATCAGATTAAGAATATGGGGTATGCCTTATAAAACATATAAGATTGTTCAGGGTTTAGACACACTAGAGGCAGGAAACATGTTCACAATGTTGGGCGAGTCCAGAACCAGGGGCCACAGTTTAAGAATAAGGGGTAAGCCATTTAGAAAGGAGACGAGGAAACACTTTTTCACCCAGAGAGTTGTGAATCTGTGGAAGCCATGGAGGCTAATTCTCTGGAGGCCTTCAAGAGAGAGCTAGATAGGACTCTTAAAGATAGCGGAGTCAGGGAATATGGGGAGAAGGCAGGAACGGGGTACTGATTGTGGATGATCAGCCGTGGTCACATTGAATGGCGGTGCTGGCTCGAAGGGCCGAATGGCCTCCTCCTGCACCTATTGTCTATTGTAAACGGCAAACTCTGGTGAAACTGCGGGCATTTTAAATCTTTGTGAACAAATGCTGTTAATTATTTTTCTTATGTTTCTCATAACATTATTGACAACACAAACCTTACAGCTGACACTGGGAATGGCAGTAAACTCAATGCTGTGGCCGGCACTCTGCTTGTTGGGCTACGGAGCAGCAAGTGGATTTATTCTGTTTGACTGCCGGAAAAGAAGGTAAAGAACAATAATAATAAATCTATTATTTGTAATAATATAATTTGTAATACATCTGAGAGAATATCATTTGTAACTGGGGGGGGGGGGGGGGGGGGGGGGGGGGGGGGGGGGGGAGGGTTCCCGAGGGGGGCTTGTCCAGGCCAAGTGGGTTTTCCTCCGGGATAAGGGGGAAATCCTCCCACACACCACCAGAGACGAACACTCTCCTGCCACACAGGGTAGTTGAGGCCAATTTTGGCTATTTTAAGAGGGAGTTAGATGTAACCCTTGTGGCAAACATATCAAAGGGGATTTTCGAGTATAGAAGGCAGGTACAGGTTACACAGGGAGATTGATCAGCCAGGGTCTATGAATGGCGGTGCAGGCCGAAGGGCCTGGCTTACTCCTGCACCAGTTTTGGTTTCTATGTCCCAGGTGAGGAAGGACATTATTCGCCTAGAGGGAGTGCATCGAAGGTTCACGGACTAGATTCCTGGGCCTGTCAGGACTGTCTTATGAAGAAAAACTGGATAGACTGGGGTTATACTCTCTTGAATTTAGGAGATTGAGGGGGGGGATCTTATAGAAACTGGAAAACTCGGCAAGGGGTTGGACAACCTGGATGCAGTGAAGATTGTTCGGGACCCTTGGGGAAGTTCCAGGACAAGGGTAAAATAGTTCTTAAGGGTAGAGGGGGAATATATCATTTAGGACAGAGATCTGAAAACAGTTTTTACACAGAGAGTGGTGAATATCTGGAACTCTCTGCCACGGAAGGTAGTCATCTCGCCCCAACAGTCCATTGCCGAAATTTAAGAGGGAGTAGTGTGGCCCTTGTGCGCTCAGCCCATAACCCTCCATGGAGAGAATCCAGGTACAGGATACTGATTTATGATCAGCCCATGATCATATTGAATGGTGCCTCCACCACCTTCTACTGGAAGAATGGCACACAGCCTGCCACTCTTGTCTAAAGAAGTTCCCCTCCCTAGTAAACTTAGGAGAGTGTTCTCAAGTCATGTCCCCTCGTTTGAATCGGCACGGACTCTCAGGTGGGCGAAGGCTTGTTCTGCATTTTATCTTGTGTCCCTAAAGTTCAGGAGGTGACTTTGTTCTGAGACTGTAAATGACAACAGAACCACATATAGAGGAAAAAAATGGTGGAGTAACTCGGCGACATCTTTGGAGAACATTAGTGCTGGTGACGTTTCGGGTCGGGAGTTCTCTCACAATACAGGACTCTCTATTTTTCTCCCTTATTGGTGCAGCAACTGGACAAGTTAGGTCTTGTACATGGTCCTTTATTCGAACTGTTACTGAGTTTAACTTGAATGAACTCAGAACGACATTCTGTACTGGAAGCAGTTTAAAAAAAAAATAGAAGTGTCCGCATAGACACAGCTGTTAGATCCGCTTCCTCACAGCGCCAGACACCCGGGTTCGATCCTGAGTGACCACGCTGTCTGTGTGGAGTTTGCATGTTCACGACCTGAAGCGTCGCCCATTCCTTCTCTCCAGAGATGCTGCAGTTTTTTGATGTGTAGGGAGGAACTGCAGATGCTGGTTTAAACCAAAGATAGACACAAAACAAGTTGGAGTAACTCAACAGAATCAAGCATCTCTCAGGAGAAAGAAATATAGAAACATCAAACATACATCCCTCTCAACATAGAAATTAGGTGCTATCAGTAGGCCATTAACCCTTCGAGCGCTGCACCGCCATTCAATATGATCATGGCTGATCATCCAACTCAGTTGCCCGTCTCGTCCTTTTCTACGTCCCCTCTGAGCCCCTTGGTCACAAGGGCCACACCTAGCTCCCTCTTAAATATGGCCAATGAACTGGCCTCAACTACCCTCTGTGGCAGAGAGCTCCAGAGATTCCTTTACCCTCTGTGTGAAAAAAGTTCTTCTCATCTCGGTTTTAAAGGATTTCCCCCTTATCCTTAAGCTGTGACCCCTTGTCCTGGACTTCCCTAACATCGGGAACAATCTTCCTGCATCTAGCCTGTCCAACCCCTTAAGAATTTTGTAAGTTTCTATAAGATCCCCTCTCAATCTCCCAAATGCTAGAGAGTATAACCCAAGTCTATCCAGTCTTTCTTCATAAGACAGTCCTGACATCCCAGGAATCAGTCTGGTGATCCTTCACTGCACTCCCTCTATGGCAAATATGTCCTTCCTCAGATTGGAGTACCAAAACAGTACAGCAAGCACTCTGGAGGAAAAGGTAGGTGACGTTTCGGGCCGAGACCCTTCTTCAGACTGAGAGTCAGGGAAAAGGGAAAGTAGAGATATAGACGGTGATGTGGAAAGATGTTGAACGAATGAATGGAAGATATACAAAAAACTAACGATGATAATCGAAACAGGCAATTGTTGGCTGTGGGCTAGGTACAGCAGGCAGTGAAGAAAGCGAAAGGCTTGTTGGCCTTCATAACACGAGGAGTTGAACACAGGAGCAAAGTGGTCCTTCTGCAGTTGTACAGGGCTCTAGTGAGACCACACCTGGAGTATTGTGTGCAGTTTTGGTCCCCTAATTTGAGGAAGGACATTCTTGCTATTGAGGGAGTGCAGCGTAGGTTTACCAGGTTAATTCCCGGGATGACGGGACTGTCATATGTTGAAAGAATGGAGCGGCTGGGCTTGTATTCACTGAAATTTTGCCGGATGAGACATATAAGATTGTTAAGGGTTTGGACACGCTAGAGGCAGGAAACGTGTTCCCGACGTTGGGGGAGTCCAGAACCGGGGGCCACAGTTTAAGAATAAGGGGTAAGCCATTTAGAACGAGGAAACACTTTTTCACACAGAGAGTTGTGAGTCTGTGGAATTCTCTGCTTCAGAGGGCGGTGGAGGCCGGTTCTCTGAATACTTTCAAGAGAGAGCTAGATAGGGCTCTTAAAGATAGCGGAGTCAGGGGATATGGGGAGAAGGCAGGAACGGGGTACTGATTGGGGATGATCAGCCATGATCACATTGAATGTCGGTGCTGGCTCGAAGGGCCAAATGGCCTACTCCTGTACCTGTTGTCATCTCTGGAGGGAAGGGGAATCATCAGTGACGTTTTGGGTCGAGGCCCCCCCTTCAAAAACTCTTTCCCATCTTCCTTAGGAAGCTGAACGCTGTGTTGGACCGCCGGGCGGCCAGGGCCAGGACCCCACTGGAACTACGCCGGAGAAGGAGCAGAATAGCCTGTCGCCACGGCAACCAGCACAATTCCCATCTTCCCAATTATCCAACAGTGCTCAATGGCTCCCTGAGGTTAGTTGTTCAACAAATGAGCGGTCACGATATCCCTGTTCACCAGTTCTTCACATTGTTTACGAGACCACACACACGTGCACACACACACGTACACACACGTGTACACACACACGTACACACACACACACACACACACGTACACACACGTACACACACACACACACACACACACACATGTACACACACACACACACACACACGTACACACACACACACACACACGTGCACACACACACATACACATACACACGTCTAAACACACACACATACACACATGCACACGTACACACACACACACACGTGCACACACACACACACACACACACACACACACACACACACACACACATGTACACACACACGTACACACACGCACACACACACACACACACACACACACACACACGTGCACACACACACGTACACACATGCGCACACACACACACATACACACATGCACACACGTGCACACGTACACGCACACACGTACACACATGCACACACACACACACATGCACACACTCACATGCACACGTACACACATGCACACACACACGTGCAGGCGTACACACGCACACACACATACGCACACACACACACATGCACACGTACATGCACACACTACCAAATGCGTCAGCCAAAACGTGAGAACTCTGGTCTTTCCCACATACAAGTGCTCTATGGAATCATGTCAGGCAATTACTGTTGCAGTGTTACTGAGAGGATTCTCAACATGGTTCTATCAGCTGCGGATCAGCTGAATGTTTTCTCCCCCCAAATAGTATCTACCACACCATATGCTGGAGACACAAGGAACTGCAGATGCTGGAATCTTGATTAAAACACAAAGTGCTGGAGGAACTCGGCGGTTCAGGCAGCATTTTTCAGTTCAGTTTAGCTCAGCGATACAGCGCGGAAACATTTTCGGCTCACGTTCTGCAAGTTTAGCTGTCTCACCAACACGATACACACAATAGGTGAAACCATTCGGCCTTCAAGCTGCACTCACGGAGGCTGATCATGCAACGGACCCCGCTTCTCTCCATCCCTCACACTTACCAACACTGTCTAACTCCTCTTAAATACACACAATATGTGCAAACTACCCTCTGTAGGCCAGATCAGCCCTTGTGGAGGAGCCCTTCAAGCAGAGATTCGCCACTCTCTGTGTGAGCATCTCGGTTTTAAAGGATTTCCCCCTTATCCTTAAGCTGCCCTTGTCCTGAACTTCCCCAACATCGGGAGCAATCTTATCAGCCGCACACACTGTCCAGAACGTCACCACTGGGGACAAGTTACACATCTGTAATTGTACGTCTCTGGGGTGCGGGAGGAAATGCACATCAAGACGGTCCATCAACTCTACTCCGCCATTCAATCATAGCTGATCCATCTTTCCCTCACAACCCCAATCTCGTACCTTCTCCCTATAACCCCTGACATGGGAGACCCCTTCCACCCCTGCAACGGACTGTTCCAGCTGCTACGGTCAGGCAAACGCCTCTGTTGCCACGCTGTGAGAACGGAGAGGTTGAGGAGTTTCTTCCTGGAGGCCATTAGGACTGTAGACTCCTATCTCACCAGGGACCAACTTTTACTGTTCCACTCCACTGCTTTTTTAAAAAATTGCTGTTTATCCCTTTTTCCTTCCGCCCACAATATTTAATATGTAAAATAACATGTGATTCTGTTCCATTCCGTTTGTAGTTTGTTTGTTTGTCTTTTTGCACAAAGTCCGCGAGCATTGCCACTTTTCATTTCACTTCACATCGCATATGTGTATGTGACAAATAAACTTGACTTGACCCGTACTAATCAAGAATCTATCTATCTCTACCTTAAAAATGCCCATTGACTTGGCCTCCACAGCCGTCTGTGGCAAAGAATTCCACAGATTCACCACCCTCTGACGAAGGAAATTCCTCCTCGTCTCCTTTCTAAAGCTCGTTTGCATTTATTATTATTATTATTTGCACTCGTTTAAATACTATCCCCATCTCTCTACAAAAGTTGTACCTGCCTGGACCACGTTTTGGAAGACCATCAAACGCAGTCGACGCCCAGAGCTGAGGCATCGTGGAGCCATCCTTCAGCTCTGCTGTGGACAGAGCAGGACCTGCTGAACCTGGAGCACATGGACCTGGCGATCACAGGTCACCCCCAGCAGAGGCCACGTTCTGCCTACTCCAACGTGCATGGTCCGCAGGACGGAGAAGAGTTGGTGGACAATGAGATCGAGTGGGGCTCGCTCCGTCAGGACATGGACTTTGGAATAACAGAACAGGAGATCGATCATTATTTCAGCAGCATTTCACGGAGGCATAACTTCCGCCAAAGCATTCTGCCATTCCACCCGTTCACGGTCATGCATGAAACCAAGGTGTAAAACAATATTAAAACTATAATGGGAGCTTTGAACAAGTGGTGGCAACATTTATGGATGATAATTTTTTTCATGTTCGATGTAAAATAAATATATTCCTGAGAAATGAATATTATACTCCAATAATTATCAAAATAAAACCTGTACACCATTCAGTCTTGTTTTGTGTATACAACGTGGAAACAGGCCCTTCGGCCCACCAAGTCCAGCCCGACCAACAAACACCAGTTCTGTCCAACACTCGAAGGACAATTTACAGAAGCCAATTAACAACAGACAATAGACAATGGGGGCGGTGGAGGCAGGTTCTCTGGATGCTTTCAAGAGAGAGCTAGATAGGGCTCTTAAAGATAGCAGAGACATGGATCACGTGCAGGCAGAGGAGATGAGTTTAATCGTGGCATCATAGTTGCCATTGTGGACTGAAGGGCCTATTCTTGTGCTGTACATTGCTATGTTCTAATTGTTATCCATTAAATCAAACACAAATTGCTTCCGAGACTGGAACAACAAAATCCGCTGTATTCAGTAGGTCAGACAGCGTATGTGGTAGGAGAAGAGTTAATGTGTTCAAGAAGGAACTGCAGATGCTGGAAGATCGAAGGTACACAAAAGTGCTGGAGAAACTCAGCGGGTGCAGCAGCATCTATGGAGCGAAGGAAATAGGCGACGTTTCGGGCCGAAACCCTTCTTCAGACTGATGGGGGGTGGGGGAGAAGGAAGGAAAAGGGGAGGAGCCCGAGGGTGGGTGGATGGGAGGGTGGGAGGAGACAGCTAGAGGGTTAAGGAAGGGGAGGAGACAGCAAGGGCTAGCAAAATTGGGAGAATTCAATGTTAATGCCATCCGGACGCAAGCAACCCAGGCGGAATACGAGGTGCTGTTCCTCCAATTTCCGCTGTTGCTCACTCTGGCAATGGAGGAGACCCAGGACAGAGAGGTCGGATTGGGAATGGGAGGGGGAGTTGAAGTGCTGAGCCACCGGGAGGTCAGGTTGGTTATTGCGGACTGAGCGGAGGTGTTCGGCGAAACGATCGCCCAACCTACGCTTAGTCTCCCCGATGTAAATCAGCTGACATCTAGAGCAGCGGATGCAGTAGATGAGGTTGGAGGAGATACAGGTAAACCTTTGTCACACCTGGAACGACTGCTTGGGACCTTGAACGGAGTCGAGAGGGGAGGTGAAGTGACAGGTGTTGCATTTCTTGCGGTTGCAACGGAAAGTGCCCGGGGAGGGGGTGGTATGGGAGGGAAGGGAAGAATTGACAAGGGAGTTGCGGAGGGAGCGGTCTTTGCGGAAGGCAGATATGGGGGGAGATGGGAAGATGTGGTGAGTGGTGGGGTCACGTTGGAGGTGGCGGAAATGGTGGAAGATTATGTGTTGTATTTGCCGGCTGGTGGGGTGAAAGGTGAGGACTAGGGGGACTCTGCCCTTGTTGCGAGTGCGGGGATGGGGAGAGAGAGCAGTGTTGCGGGGTATGGAAGAGACCCTGGTGCGAGCCTCATCTATGGGGGCGGAGGGGAATCCCCGTTCCCTGACGAACGAGGACATTTCCGATGCCCTGGTATGGAACGTCTCATCCTGGGAACAGATGCGGCATAGGCGGAGGAATTGGGAGTAGGGGATGGAGTCTTTACAGGGGGCAGGGTGGGAAGACGTGTAGTCCAGATAGCCATGTGAGTCAGTGGGTTTGTAGTGTATGTCGGTCAGAAGTCTGTCCCCTGCGATGGAGATGGTGAGGTCAAGGAATGGTAGGGAAGTGTCAGAAATAGTCCAGGTGTATTTGAGTGCCGGATGGAAGTTAGTGGTGAAGTGGATGAAGTCAGTCAGTTGTGTGCGGGTGCAGGAGGTGGCACCAAAGCAGTCGTCGATGTAGCGGAGGTAGAGGTCGGGGATGGGGCCCTGGTACGTATTGAACAAGGATTGTTCAACGTACCCGACAAAGAGGCAGGCGTAGCTGGGGCCCATGCGTGTGCCCATAGCTACGCCTTGTGTTTGGAGGAAATGGGAGGAGTCAAATGTAAAGTTGTTGAGGGTAAGGACCAACTCCGCTAGGCGGAGGAGAGTGTCAATGGCTGGGTATAGGTTGCTCCTCTGGTTGAGGAAGAACCGGAGGGCTTTGAGACCATCCTGGTGGGAGATGGAGGTGTAGAGTGACTGGACATCCATGGTGAAGATGAGGGGGTGAGGGCCTAGATAGTGGAATGCGTGGAGGCGGCGGAGAGTGTCTGAGGTGTCTAGAACATAGGTGGGGAGGGATATGACCAATGGGGATAGGATGGAGTTAAGGTATGTGGAGATGAGTTCGGTGGGGCACGAACAGGCAGAGACAATGGGTCTGCTGGGAGAGCCGGGTTTGTGGATTTTGGGGAGAAGGTAAAAACGGGCCGTGCGGGGCTGGGGAACGATGAGGTTGGAGGCTCGGTCGGGCAGGGCGTGGGAATTGATGAAGTCGGTGATGGTGCTAGATATGGTGGCCTGGTGCTCGTCAGTGGGGTCATGGTCCAAGGGTAAGTAGGAGGAGGTGTCCGAGAGTTGGCGCGTGGCCTCAGCTTTGTAGAGATCGACGTGCCAGACTACCACGGCACCTCCCTTGTCGGCTGGTTTGATAACCCAATCTGGGTTTTTGCGGAGTGATTCAATGGCAGTGCGTTCAGAGGGGGAGAGATTGGAGTGAGACAGGGGAGTGGAGAAGTTGAGGCGTTGACGTCGCGGCGGCAGTTCTGGATAAAGAGTTCCAGAGCCGGGACGTTACGAGGGGGGTTCCACGAGGAGGGGGTGCGTTGGAGACGGGAAAAAGGGTCATCATTGGGGGGCGAGGACTCCTTCCCATGGAAGTGCGCTGTGAGGCGGAGGCGACGGTAGAAGCGCTCCAAGTCATGGTGGGCGCGGAACTCATTGAGATGGGGACGGAGGGGGACAAAGGTAAGACCTCTGCTGAGGACAGACCGTTGGGTGTGGGAGAGGGGGAGGTCGGGGGTGGATGGTGAAGAGTTAATGTTTACTGGTCAATGGAGAGCGATTCCACACCTTTCTATGTGTATTGCTGTGTCAGGTCATCAGTGGGGCAGAAGCTAGATGATGTTACACTGGCAATCCATCCGATAATGGTGTTTAAGAAGGAACTGCAGATGCTGGAAAATGGAAGGTAGACAAAAATGCTGGAGAAACTCAGCGGGTGCAGCAGCATCTATGGAGCGAAGGAAATAGGCAACGTTTCGGGCCGAATCCCTTGGGAAATAGGCAACGTTTCGGGCCGAATCCCTTGGGAAATAGGCAACGTTTCGGGCTGAATCCCTTGGGAAATAGGCAACGTTTCGGGCCGAAACCCGAAAGGGTTTCGGCCCGAAACGTTGCCCATTTCCTTCGCTCCAGACATGCTGCTGCACCCACTGAGTTTCTCCAGCACTTTTGTCTACATCCGATAATGGAGCACATGCAGGAAGGCCTGGACAATATTTGGGCATGGGCCGATGAGTAACTCATTCACCACTCCACAGCAATCCAATGACTATTCTCGGCACGTTCTATGAAATCGCTGTTTGCAAATTGCCCATTTCTTCCCAGCTGTAATCGGGCAACTGAACCATACGAGCAACAACCACAGGGCTGTCCTGAGCTACTATCTACCCAATCAGAGACCCTCCGACTATCTTTGATCGGACACCGTACGATTGGCAGTCTCGCCAACAGTCTGTCTGTTTTTCTGCATGTGTTTGTTTGATGTGGGGGAGGGGGAAACATTTTTTTCAGCCTCTTACCCTGCGGAAGATGTGATTACTTTCTGGGTCGTGTCTGCGATCGCTCTGCAGCCGAACATTTTGGAGCTCGAGGCCTCGCTCGCGACTGACTTTGGGCCCCACCGCGGGGTGCGGACTTACCATCGGAGCCGATCCTTTGCCTAGGATCGATGCCTGCGGACTTTATCATCGAGAGCTCGCAGTCCCGGGTAGAGACCGTGGATGTCGGGAGCTCCAACGCCGCAGAAGGTTCGACCAGCTCTGACCCGGGATCGCTCGGCACGGGGGAGCTGACATCCCCCCCGATGCAGGAGCTTGATTGCCCCGACACGAGGGCCTGAAAGCCGCCAGCGACGGGAGTCAAGAGTCGAGGCCCCCCACCGCGGGAGGACACAGAAGAGAAGAGATTGAACTTTTTTTCACCTTCCATCAGTGGGGAATGTGGAGGATTCACTGTGGTGGATGTTTATGTTAAAATGTGTTTTGTGTGTTCCGTTGCTTTTTATTTGTATGACTGACTTGGCAAATGTAATTCCTTGTACGTTGCAAAACATACTTGGCTAATAAAGTTGTAGTGTATTGTACTTTACATTGCACTAAACATTATTCCCCTTATTCCTTTTATCATGTATCTGTATTCTGTGGTGGGTCGATTGTAATATGTTATGTTTCCGCTTTTCACTGCACCTTGGTACACGTGACAAACCAAAAACTAAGCATCTTCCTGGGTTCACCAGAAACATAGCCCCACCTGTTGCAACAAAACATAAAGTTATAGAAGAACTCAGCAGGTCAGGCAGCATCTATGAATGCAGTGGACAACTCAGCAGATTAGGCAGCATCTACGATGGGAGTGGACAACTCAGCAGATCAGGCAGCATCTACGATGGGAGTGGACAACTCAGCAGGTCAGGCAGCATCTACGAAGGCAGTGGACAACTCAGCAGGTCAGGCAGCATCTACGAAGGCAGTTGGCAGATGATGTTTTGGGTCACTAGAAGATTTCTGGAGGGTGCAATGTAAACGATGCTTGTCCCTTTTCCTCCACAGATGTTGCCGGAACCACCGAGTTCCTCCAGCTCTTTGTATTTTGGTCGAGATTCCAACATCTGCAGTTGCTTTTGCCCCCATAGTGGCAATGACGCAATGAGAGAGATTAGGTCTAATGAGGCAAATGGCTGAGCACCTGTGTTTTCCCAAAACCTTATTGCAAAAGCATGTCAGAATTACAATAGAATATTCTCTTTTTGCTTGATTGAGTCTAGAGCTAACAGTTAGTCGAGACATGTGGCACATCGAGGAGGAAGCAGGCGTCCTGATTGGGATCTACTTACCAGCGTGCGTCCGTGTACCATCTGTGGTCACTCATCGCGGTTTCTTCAACAACTCCTATATCTACAACCATCTTTACCAAGGCTGTGGGACAATCACTGCTGCATGTTGCACATCATCTTTGCTTGAAAATATATATCCCTTCCCCTAATTTGAGGAAAGACATTCTTGCTATTGGGGGAGTGCAGCGTAGGTTTACAAGGTTAATTCCCGGGATGGCGGGACTGTCATATGCTGAGAGAATGGAGCAGCTGGGCTTGTACGCTCTGGAGTTTAGAAGGATGAGCGGGTACCTCATTGAAACATATAAGATTGTTAAGGGTTGGACACACTAGAGGCAGGAAACATGTTCCCGATGTTGGGGGAGTCCAGAACCAGGGGCCACAGTTTAAGAATAAGGAGTAAGCCATTTAGAACGGACACGTGAAAATACTTTTTCTCACAGAGAGCGGTGAGTCTGTGGAATTCTCTGCCTCAGAGGGGGGTGGAAGCCGGTTCTCTGGATGCTTTCAAGAGAGAGCTAGATAGGGCTCTTATAAATAGCGGAGTCAGAGATATGGGGAGAAGGCAGGAACGGGGTACTGATTGGGGATGATCAGCCATGATCACATTGAACGGCGATGCTGGCTCGATGGGCCAAATGGCCTACTCCTGCACCTATTGTCTATTGTCTAAGTCCTTCACCGTCACTGGGTCAAAGTCCTGGAACTCTCTATATGCACCTTGTCTTCACGGCAAGCAATTTGTTAAGGGGTGGTAGTGTTGTAGAGGTAGAGCTGCTGCCTTACTGCACCAGAGACCCCGGATCAATCCTGACTGCGACTGCTGTATGGAGTTTTGTACATTCTCCATGTGACCACCTGGGATTTCTCCAGTTTCCTCCCACAAAGACTTACAAGTTTGTAGGTTAATTGGCTTCTGCAAAATTGTAAATTGTCCCTAGTGTGTGGGAAGGATAGTGCGAGTGTGTACGGGGGTGATCGCTGGTCGGCGTGGACTCGGTGGGCCTAAGGGCCAGTTTCTGCGGGGCGTTTCCCTCAAGTCTAAAGAGAATTGGAAATTGCCATTAAATGCAGTTCTGTACAGAAACAACCGCACCATGTAAGAATACAAGAAAGTCCAAAGGAGGCTCTCGACCCGAAACGTCACCTATTCCTTCGCTCCAAAGATGCTGCCTCACCCGCTGAGTTTCTCCAGCATTTGTCTCTACCAACAGTACAAGAAAGGTTATTGCAGACAGAAAGCTTTATATATTTGTTTACATCTATGCATCTTCTCTGAGCAACAAACTCAAAATGTCACAACGGGAGAGCAAACTTTTATTTTATTAAATCATGCACATCACATATGTTAGTGCAATTACTTTCATTTGTACTCCAGAAATTCTACTTCACTTTTCAACCTTTTTTACAAAATAGATTTAAAACAATTATTTAACTTTAAAAAAATCATTTCTGCAATTCAGCATATCAGAACAATATTTGCAAACAACCTATATACAGGAGGTACCAAAAACCACTGCCGTGTGAGTGTGAGTGTGTGTGCGTGTGCGTGTACGTGTGTGCACAGCTGAGCTGCAGTATCAGAGCTTACATTTGTTCAGACTGACAAACTTTTGAGCAGTGTTTAACAAGGAACTGCAGATGCTGGAACATCGAAGGTAGGCAAAAATGCTGGAGAAACTCAGCGGGTGCAGCAGCGTCTATGGAGCGAAGGAAATGGGCAACGTTTCGGGCCGAAACCCTTGGGAAATAGGCAACGTTTCGGGCCGAATCCCTTGGGAAATAGGCAACGTTTCAGGGGCCGAATCCCTTGGGAAATAGGCAACGTTTCGGGCCGAATCCCTTGGGAAATAGGCAACGTTTCGGGCCGAATCCCTTGGGGAAATAGGCAACGTTTCGGGCCGAATCCCGAAGGGGTAGGCCCGAAACGTTGCTATTTCCTTCGCTCCGTAGATGCTGCCGCACCCACTGAGTTTCTCCAGCATTTTTGTCTACCTTCAAACTTTTGAGCAGTTTTTGTTTGTTTCCAGGTGGACAAGTGTTACTTCCCCCCCCCCCACACAACCATTTAACCAAACAAAAACAAAAAAAATCCCCAGGTGACGGGGACACCTAATTCACCCTACATTCATCCTCAACGTGCTCAAAATCAATGATATAACAGATTCGTCAATATGTCCTTGAAGATCGATTGTTTTTTTCCCCCATTCAGAATATCTTAAACAAGCTTTATATTAAAGTGTTCTCTTTCATTTGCTTGACTGCGGAACCTTGTACCGATAGCAATGCCATTTACATTGCACAATTGCAACAACATTCTGCGGTTGAAAATGTAAAAATTGAATTCTTTTGTTTTCTTTTTCTCAAATAAGGCAATTTCCAACTCATTCTGGCTAAGATTCGTGGACAAACAACAACAACAACAACAAAAAAAAAATCAAGGTGGTGATGATCCATTTTCTCCTGTCCTTTGCTTTAGAACAAAGTGCTTGCTGGTGTGACTCCTATAGTGAACATGTCAGCTGTCTGATATAGACATCAGAAGGCCGGCCCTGGGAATGTAGTGATTAAGGCAGTAGTAGCAAGCCACTGCTGGATGACTGCAGACTTTAGTTGCCGGTCATGGCTAACATCTGAGCAAAGAGCTTCGCGCTGTGCAGCAGAATTAGTTTGAGTCAGCCTCTAACATAGACATCCCTGATCTTAGGGAACGCAAACAGACATTCATCCTTTCAGCTTCTATCCCAACGATACACAGCTTCCCACCGACTGATGCACAGAGGGGGTTGTTTGGAGATGCTTTGGAAGGGTTTGTGATCCACTTACCTTCACTGGTTACACCTCAACTCGGCTGTTTATCAATGATAATAAAAAACTATGTGGGGGAGAATAATGATGAGAAGAATGCAAGCTTTTGGCTGTTCCTTCAAACTCTTCAGCAAGGCGGAGGTTTGAAACTTGGGAGAAGTCGAGCTCCCATGAAAGGCCTGCAATAGCATTGCGTTTGACGTTTGCAATGTAACAGCACAGTCATGATGTGTTGCAGGTGAATGAGATGGATGGCAAGCTGACGGTTCCTGCCACAAAGTGACCGCTCTACGGGCCAGTGTGCATCAGTTGGTGGGGTTGTACCACCGCAGCTAAAGGGAACAACACAACTCCGAAGTGAAACCAAAACGTTGAATTCCACATCCTTTTAAATGTTGGTACCAAGAAGCCTTGCGTAAGGCTACCACTACTCTTCACATAACCCCAAACAAATCCTTTTTTAAAATTATGGAAAACTACAAATAATACATTATCTAGAGTAGAATCCAGTCACAAGTTTTATTCTCTCTCTATATATACAATTACATTTTATACAGTTCAAGCAAAGACTCTATTGTCGTGCTTTGAAACAGCTGTGTTTGTTAGAGAGGTAAAAAGGATGGAAAGAGATCCTTTTGCCCCCCCCCCCTCCCCCCCCCCCCCCCCCCCCCACCCCCCCCACCCCGTGCTAAAAGAAAGGCAGAGTCAATGGGGTTGGAGACATTCTGTGGTTGGAGATCTCAGGCAGGCTCAGGGCGAGGCCCTGTTCAATGCTGGATATAACACTACGACAGTCACTGCCACCAGCACTGCCACCACTGGCATCCACTTGATGAATCCACCCTGGAAATAACAAGAAAGCAATTTAAACAATTGTCACCGTGGCAATTTGTACACCACCATTTCCCCAAAATTACAAAGCAGCGGCTTGGGGTAAAACAAGTTCACGACCTGATATTTCACTGTGGAGAGGCGCGGCACTAACATAAAATCACTCTGCACATCATGGTGAGAGGCAGCAATGGTCAGAAGGGTGGCACAGCAGGTAGAGCTGCTGCCTCACAGCGCTAGAGACCCAGGCTCCATCCTGACCTCGGGTGCTATCTGTGTGGTGTTTGCACGCTCTTCCTGTGATGTTGTGGCTTTCATCAGGGTGCTCCGGTTCGCTCCCAAAGATGTGCGGGTTTGTAGGTTAATTGGCCCTCCATTCCCTGTGCACCAGGGACAATTTACAGAGGACCTATTAACCTATCAACCTGCATGTCTTTGGAGTGTGGGGGGGAACCAGGGCTCTTGGAGTAAACCCACGCAGGTCACGGGGAGAACGTACAAACTCTGTACAGGCTGCACCCGTAGTCAGGATCGAACCCGGGTCTCTGGCGCTGAGAGCCAGCAGCTCTACCGCTGCACTACAACGCCATTCCAAATAAGGAGACAATAGACAATAGGTGCAGGAATAGGCCATTCAGCCCTTCGAGCCAGCACCGCCATTCAATGTGATCATGGCTGATCATCCCCAATCAGTACCCCGTTCCTGCCTTCTCCTCATATCCCCCGACTCCGCTATCTTTAAGAGCCCTATCTAGCTCTCTCTTGAAAGCATCCAGAGAAACCGACCTCCAGAGGCAGAGAATTCCACAGACTCACAACTCTTTGTGAGAAAAAGTGTTTCCTCGTCTCCGTTCTAAATGGCTTACCCCTTATTCTTAAACTGTGGCCCCTGGTTCTGGACTCCCTCAACATCGGGAACATGTTTCCTGCCTCTAGCGTGTTCAAACCGTTAATAATCTTATATGTTTCAATGAGATACCCTCTCATCCTTCGAAACTCCAGAGTGTACAAGCCCAGCCGCTCCATTCTCTCAGCATATGACAGTTCCGCCATCCTGGGAATTAACCTTGTAAACCTACGCTGCACTCCCGCAATAACAAGAATGTCCTTCCTCAAATTAGGGGACCAAAACTGCACACAATACTCCAGATGTGATCTCACTAGGGCTCTGTACAACTGCAGAAGGACCTCTTTGCTCTTATATTTGATTCCTCTTGATATAAAGGCTAACATGCCATTCACTTTCTTCACTGCCTGCTGTACCTGCATGCTTACTATCATTAACTGATGAACAAGGACCCCTTGTACTTCCCCTTTTCCCAACTTGACACCATTTGGATAATCTGCCTTCCTGTTTTTGCTACCAAAGTGGATAACCTCACATTTATCCGCATTAAACTGCATCTGCCAAGCATCTGCCCATTGACCCAACCTGTCTAAGTCACCCTGCATCCTCATAGCATCCTCCTTACAGTTTACACTGCCACCCAGCTTTGTGTCATCAGCAAATTTGCTAATGTTACTTTGAAATTCTGTAATTTCACACATATCGCTCACCTGAATGCTTATATTAGAAAAAACATATTGAAACATGGACATTAAATCACGGAGTCTTTAATCAAGTGTTACCCCAACCTGCTGCACAATTATAACCTACAGTGTACGACTATTCAGCACATGGCAGGAAATATAGACATGCTAGAGAGGCATTAGTGGCATGTTAGAGCAAAACACTGGGAGACGGGCAACAAAACACACACCTGGTTATATTTAAACATGTAAGAAGTCAGTCAATAAAGCATGAGGTGGAACAAACAGTAAACACAAATTAAGATCCTGTATTGTACATATTAGCAAGTTAACGCTGCATTCAGACTGTTCATGCATCTTGTGAAGAGAGGACACAAATGATGAGAGGAACACGCAGACATAGATTGTAGCTGCGTACCTTGATCTACCACAGGTGAGCGGACCACCAGTACAGGAAAGCCAGGATTAGGGCCACGCCTACAGCGGGGATGGGTTGCAAAATGGTGGAAGGCTGAGGGAGGGAAGGGATAGTCACAGTCACCGACCGGGTGCCAAGCAGCAGAACACAGAGTGGCCACTTTCAGGGGATTGAAACTCGACTGTACCAAGGGGAAAGAAAACACGGCCCTTGCACCGACTCCAAACATCGTATCACTAACATATTTCACCATTTTGCCCACACATCAGGATCAGGTCCAAATTCTCTCAAATATATTTTTGGATCGATGGACAATATTTCCTGACATTACTTTTCAAAATTATAATTAGCAAGAGGCATGGGAAACAGTTTAACACCGTTTAACCTCGAGGCAGCCAAAGTTACTAACTAGTTACCGTTGTTTAATGAAGGAACTGCAGATGCTGGAACAATGGAAGGTAGACAAAAATGCTGGAGAAACTCAGCGGGTGAGGCAGCATCTGTGGAGCAAAGGAATGGGTGACGTTTCGGGTCGGGACCCTTCTGAAAGTTGAAAGAAGGGTCTCGACCCGAAACATCACCCATTCCTTCGCTCCATAGATGCTGCCTCACCCGCTGAGTTTCTCCAACATTTTTGTCTACCTTTAACTAGTTACCATTAGTTAGTTAGTAACCAACAGCAACTAAACAGTTACTTTGTTACTAATTAACCAATTAGTTACTAACTTAACATCAGTAACTAATTCATCATAAAATAACCAGTTAACTAATAAGTTACTAACCATCATTAGTAACTAGTCACAATTAGTACCAACTAATTAGCAATTAGTTACCATTAATAGCCAAATAGTTATCAACAAATTAGTTACTATTTGTTACCAACTACTGTGAATTAACAATGATTTTACCACATAGAATAATAAATCTCTGTACAAGTTTCACTCCAGTGGAAGTTATCTGCACAGATTTTGAATCACGGGAATATATTCCAATGTAGCCATTGCTTTCCCGCTCTCTCCATCCGCTCCCCCTTCCCAGTTCTCCGACCATCTTACTGTCTCCGACTACATTTTACCTCTGCTTGCTTTGTTGTTAGCTTCTCCCAACCAACAGTGATCTATTCCATATTTCCCTTGACCTCCATTCCCTTGGTGCTGTTTTCACACCTTACACTTCCTTAGCTACACACTTACTTATCTATGTACCGCCCACTCCCGACTGAATCAGTCTGAAGAAGGGTCTCGACCCGAAACGTCACCCATTCCTTCTCTCCAGAGATGCTGCCTGTCCCGCTGAGTTGCTCCAGCATTTTGTGTCTATCTTCGATTTAAACCAGCATCTGCAGTTCTTTCCTACACACTTAATACTATGACTGCTCTTGGAATGCACTTCATTGAATGTAACATACGAGGGACTGTAACGGAACGCCCAGCATCCCCAGCCCTGCTGCAGACTTAGCAATCTCCTGGGTTAGTGCACCAGGAGATGGTTCCCCATTAAGGTCGCACCGTCACCACTGTCCACATCAGCAAACCAGTGGAATCAAACGCTCCCTTGGAGTCTCCTGTTCCTTCAACATCCCTCGTAGGCAAGCAATTATCAAGCACCCCTTACAAAATAATTTCGGACTCTACGCACCAAGTTTGTGGAGAAAACCAAAAGAAAACTGGGGAGGTCAAGGATGTAAGAGGGGTACAAAGAACACCTCAATAACTAGTGCATTTAACAATTACATGGAGGGAGCCCAATTTAAAATGAGTCTCAGTGGCAGGGCCTTCCACACACTACGCCACTGGAACAGCAGCACAAATGTGAGCACTGGCCGCCGGTAGTCATCTTCACACATGTAATGGATTGACTCTCACCTCTCCTCATCGTTGCAGGGAGATGGATTTCCCCAATACACTTTGGAGCACACAATTCTCCTTTCTGACCGTGCGTGAAGACTTACTCTCTAAATGTTGAACGAGCAATGGGAATGAGATGCCTATTGGAAACTGCAAGTGTTTCTGTCCCTATTTTACATCTAAATTGTGTTACAGACAAGTGATCAGGCCTGCCGTGCATCACCCATAACCAACCCAAGCTGATTTAACACAAGTTGATTCTTGGTTTAACACAAGACATTTAGAAGATTGAGGGGGGATCTTACAGAAACGTACAAAATTCTTAAGGGGTTGGACAGGCTAGATGCAGTAAGATTGTTCCCAATGTTGGGGAAGTCCAGGACAAGGGGTCACAGTTTAAGGATAAGGGGGAAGTCTTTTAGGGCTGAGGAAAACATTTTTTTTCACACAGAGAGTGGTGAATCTCTGGAACTCTCTGCCACAGAAGGTAGTTGAGGCCAGTTCATTGTCTATATTTAAGAGGGAGTTAGATGTGGCCCTTGTGGCTAGAGGGATCAGGGGATATGGAGAGAAGGCAGGTACAGGATACGGAGTTGGATGATCAGCCATGGTCATATTGAATGGCGGTGCAGGCTCGAAGGGCCGAATGGCCTTTACGCCTGCACATATAAACTATGTTTCTATGTTTCTAAGAGCAGAGCCCACGATCTTCATTTTTTTGTTTTTTTCCCACTTCATTTAGGAAATGAATACCGAATATGGAGATACAGGGTGTTTCAGAGTAAAATAATCAGGCACATCATCCCCTGAGTAAAAGGCCAACTGCATTTAAATCCAGGCCATAGGCATTTAAATCTCCAGCCAGGGGTCACAGACACTATATTCCAACATCAATGTGATGGTTTTGGCAGGGAAAGAGTGGAGAATCTTATCCAAATCGTCATTAAACCATGAGCCATAATTTACCACAGCAGTGACTAGTAGTAGTACAGCGATTTGATTTATCATACTTAGCAAATATCCCCCAACACGTATTAGTTCAGATGAAGTCAAACTCAAGAGACTAGGCATAAAAACACTCCAAACTCTGGGCAGGGAAAAATAATTGAGATGGCTTACATTATTGTTTCCCTTCTGTTGTAGCAAGTTTACATTCTCTTTATAACGTTCAAGTTCTTCAGTGATGGACTCGTTCTCTTTCAGAGTTCGATCGAGCTTTTCCTTTACCTCCATATACATGGTCTGATCTGTATCATACTGGAACGAAAATCAATGATGGTAGAACTTCACATATACTATGATACGTACAATCACAAGCACTGGTTTTAAACTGTGCCATGACTTGAATCAATCATTCTGAGTGAACAAATGCTTTGCTAACTTCATATTATCATCATGGGCACTCTCCAACGATGCTGTTAGTTAAATGTGGTTCCGTCTCCTCCCTCCACCCAAGCTTTCTCTGTGACATTCTCCCCATTGTGCAGCAACAGAATGTGACCACTGATGCATCAGCTCCTACATGCACTTGATTGATCGAAAGATTTTAGTTTAGAGATACAGCGCGGAAACAGGCCCTTTGGCCCACCGAGTCCGCGCCGACCAGCGATCACCACACACTAACACTTTCCTACACACATTAGGGACTTTACACTTATACCAAGCCAATTAACCTACTAACCTGCACGTCTTTGCAGTGCAGGAGGAAACAGGAGATCTTGGAGAAAACCCACGCAGGTCATGGGGAGAACATACCAACTCCGTACAGACAGCGCCCGTAGTCGGGATCGAACCCGGGTCTTTGGTGCTGCAAGGGCTGTACGGCAGCAACTCTACCGCTGCGCCACCATGCCGCAGATACAGCATGGAAACAGGTCCATCGGCCTACACTGACCATCGATCGATCACCAGTTCACACTAGGTCTATGTGATCCTACTTTCTCATCCGCTCTCCAAACACTACTGGAAATTCTGGTGGACATTTAACCTACAAACCCACACATCGTTGGGGTGTGGGTGGAAGCCCACAAGGTCACAGTGAGAAGGGGTGAGCTCCACATGGACAGCACCCGAGGCCAGGATCGAGCCTGGCTCTCTGTGCTTTAGGGCAGTCAATGGCTCAACCAGCTGCCCAACTGTGTCACCTTGTGTTCAGTGCCCTATGTGTGCCATACTCTCTGGAATTTAGGAGATTGAGGGGGGATCTTATAGAAACTTACAAAATTCTTAAGGGGTTGGACAGGCTAGATGCAGGAAGATTGTTCCCGATGTTGGGGAAGTCCAGGACAAGGGGTCACAGCTTAAGGATAAGAGGGAAATCCTTTAAAACCGAGATGAGAAGAACTTTTTTCACACAGAGAGTGGTGAATCTCTGGAACTCTCTGCCACAGAGGGTAGTTGAGGCCAGTTCATTGGCTATATTTAAGAGGGAGTTAGATGTGGCCCTTGTGGCTAAGGGGATCAGAGGGTATGGAGAGAAGGCAGGTACGGGATACCGAGTTGGATGATCAGCCATGATCATATTGAATGGCGGTGCAGGCTCGAAGGGCCGAATGGCCTACTCCTGCACCTAATTTCTATGTTTCTATGTGTAACACAACTAAATGCCCTGAAGTCCACATCATATCCAGATTTCTGGCGCAGTGAGGCCACGACTCCCCCAGCACGTCATCTTGACAATAACACTACTCGTAATGGGTGAAGTTACCTGCTTCTGATATTTCTCCGTCTCATTCTCAGCGTGTGCAAGCTGCGCTCTCAGTCCGTTTGTCTCCTGCACTCGTTGTTCCTTCAAAACTCCAACCTGCTGTTCCAGCTCTTTGCGGGAAACTTCCAACCCACTGACATCATTGGACAACTTGATACTCTGCTGCTGGGCACTGTAACAGGTGGTTATTTTGCATTTAGGTGGAACCCATTTACAACAAAGATTAATACCAGTTGAATTATTACACACATTTTCAGAACTTTCTACATGCATGGAATCACTTAAGTTGGCAGCACTGAATGCTATCAAGCAGCACTCAATGCTATCAAGCTTCAAGATTCAAGAGAGTTTATTGTCATGTGTTCCAGATAGGACAATGGAATTCTTGCTTTGCTTCAGCACAACACAATATAGTAGGCATGAATAATACCCAACTAACAATTCAAACTAATTCTTCGCTAGCTCGCGGGGGACGAGTACGCCTACCGGGATGAGGTGGAGCAGCTGACAGTGTGGTGTGAAGAAAATAACCTGCTCCTCAACACCTTAAAGACAAAGGAATTAATAATAGACTTTAGGAAGAATAAAACGGACATGGTACCATTGACTATCAGAGGGGACTGTGTGGAGAGGGTGGCGGATTTCCGCTTCCTGGGAATCCATATTGAGGAGGACCTGACGTGGAGCGTGAACACCACTGCGCTGCTGAAAAAGGTCCAGCAGAGACTGCACTTCCTGAGGGTGCTCAGGAAGAATAACATCACTCAGAGACTGCTGCTGTCCTTTTATCGGTGCTCCATTGAGAGCATACTAACATACTGTGTATGCGTGTGGTACACCAGCTGCACAGTGGCTCAGAGGAAAGCGCTCCAGAGGGCCATTGACAACGCCCAGAGGATTGTCGGCTGCCCTCTCCTTACCTTGGAGGACTTACACAGTTCCCGCTGCACCAAAAAATCCCAGAGTATCATAAAGGACATTTCCCACCCCGGACACTCCCTGTTTGAACTGTTGCCGTCAGGCAGACGGTACAGATCTACAAGGACAAGGACGAACAGACTAAAAAACAGTTTTTACCCCACTGCTATAAAAGCAGTAAATGTAGCCGCCAAGGAACGCAGGGGCGATACAGACTAAGGGAATGTGGTAACTGTGGAATCGACAGAAGGATGGAGGGTTGGGTGTTTATGCGTGCTATTTTCGTGATATTTATTTTAGTTGTTTATCTTTTAATATTTTATCTTGTATGTATCGTTAGCTTTTAGAAATGTTTGAATGGTGCACTGACTGGCTGACATTTTAAAATTTCGTTGTACATGGTTCATGTTACAATGACAATAAAGAAACTATTCTATTCTATTCTATTCTGTTCCCTCGCCACGCGTTTTAGCAATCCTCCATTACAAGGGGCAAGTTTACTTTAAGCATAAAGATGATTCTTGAAGAAAAGGTTTGGTTAGATTACCCTCTTAGTTCTTCCCTCTCATTTGTCTGCAATGTCCTGTTATTATTGATATGATTATTCTCCTTGCTTTTGTGAAGACAGATGACAAAATACTTTCTTTACTGCCTTTTCCCCATTACTTATTCCCCAATCTCAATTTTTAAGAGGACAATATTAAGCTTGTCCCTTACTTTCAACAGACTGATGATTGTTAATTTTGCCTCCTGTTTGCTGGACAAATTGCAGAAATAAATGGCAGCAAACAATATTTCATGATAAATTCAGTCAGTTTTAGATCGCTGGTCTATACTGCAGATACATTTCGTGTTCACAAGACACAGAAAATATCGAAGACACGAGAAAAATAAAGGAAAATCCTTTCCTTGGGTATTATTTTTGCCAAAGAGGAATCTTTGTTACACTCCCACTTTAGAGCTTGCAGCAGATTATATGAAGGGGTGGTGGACAAAAATGCTGGAGAAACTCAGCAGGGTGAGGCAGCATCTATGGAGCGAAGGAATAGGCGACGTTTCGGGTTGAGACCCTTCTCAAGACCGAAGGAATAGGTGACGTTTCGAGTCGAGACCCTTCTGCAGACTGAAGGACTAGGCGACGTTTCGGGTCGAGACCCTTCTTAAGACTGAAGGAATAGGTGATGTTTCAAGAGGCTTCTTCAGACTGAAGGAATAGGTGACGTTTCGGGACGAGACCCTTCGGGTCTCGACCCGAAACGTCACCTATTCCTTCGCTCCATACATGCTGCCTCATCCGCTGAGTTTCTCCAGCATTTTTGTCTACCTTCGATTTTTCCAGCATCTGCAGTTCTTTCTCAAATATGAAGGGATGGAACTTCTCAATGCTTTTCATGCTGTTGGGAGCCACCTCAACTGCACCAGACAGCTTGGTTGTGTCCAGGAAACTGTCCATGTGCAGCAAAGAGGTACTCAACATTATTTCACCATCAGAAATGCAAGTAGTAATCCAAAACCCATTTTTAAACAATGAAACAGTGATCCATAGTTATGTTTTTTAAGGGTTCTAAATTGAGTTGTTAAATTTACTTCCTTTATGTCTCATGAACGGCCCAATTTTGGGTGAGCGATTAATGAGTAATAAACTAAACCTAA
Source organism: Leucoraja erinaceus (assembly GCF_028641065.1). NCBI lineage: Eukaryota > Metazoa > Chordata > Chondrichthyes > Rajiformes > Rajidae > Leucoraja > Leucoraja erinaceus. The sequence goes on along the minus strand of NC_073392.1, from coordinate 3,043,224 downwards.
CAATTTAATTAAGAAATTGCAGACACAAGGAACTGCAGATGCTAGAATCTTGACCAAAGCACAAAGCGTTGGAGGAACTCAGTGGATCAGGCAGCATCAGTGGAGGGAATGGAAGCGCATTTTAGACAATAGACAATAGATGCAGGAGTAGGCCATTCGGCTCTTTGAAGCAGCACCGCCAATCACTGTGATCACGGCTGATCATCCATAATCCATTACCCCGTTCCTGCCTTCTCACCATATCCCGACTCCGCTATCCTTAAGAGCTCTATCTAACTCTCTTGAAAGCATCCAGAGAATTGGCCTCCACTGCCTTCTGAGGCAGATAATTCCACAGATGCACAACTCTCTGTGAGAAAAAGTGTTTCCTCATCTCCGTTCTAAATAGCGTACCCCTTATTCTTAAACTGCGGCCCCTGTTTGGGACTCTTCTGCATATTGGTCTGAAGAAGGGTACCAATCTGAAACGGCGTCAGTCCATTTTCTCCACAGATGCTGCCTGACCCGCTGAGTTCTTCCAACACTGTTTTGCTTAATTAGGAAATTCTTCATCAGATTGAATCAGAATGGGGACATCGGAACAAATGCACACATTATCGTCAACCATCACGAAGAAGCACTGTTGGGACTTGCCTTTGGAGTTCAGCCTCATATTGCTGCAACTTTTCGGTCAGATAATCCTTCTCTTGTCTGAGTGAATCACAATCATACTGCAGAACGTTGCTCTGCTTCTGCAGGTCCTCCAGTTTACCTATCAAGAACAACATCGAAAAAGATTATAACAGAATGGCAGCGCCTCAAAACTCAATTACAATACAACGATTGAGAACGCTGCTGTCTCCAGGTTCCACAAATGTTTTAGAAAAATTATTGAAGGCAATCATAGGTTCAATAGTTTCTTCGTTATATGGGTGAGAATTTTCAATGTTGAAACATGTTAAATATGCATAACCAAAGAACTACAGATGCTGGTTTAAATGGAAGGTAGACACAAAATGCAGTCCCAATTGCAGCGTAGGTTTACAAGGTTAATTCCCGGGATGGCGGGACTGGCATATGCTGAGAGAATGGAGCGGCTGGGCTTGTACACTCTGGAGTTTAGAAGGATGAGAGGTAATCTCATTGTAACATATGATTATTAAGGACTTGGACACACTAGAGGCAGGAAACATGTTCCCGATGTTGGGGGAGTCCAGAACCAGGGGCCACAGTTTGATAATAAGGAGTAGGCCATTTAGAACGGAGACGAGGAAACACTTTTTTTCACAGAGAGTTGTGAGTCTGTGGAATTCTCTGCCTCACAGGGCAGTGGAGGCAGGTTCTCTGGATGCTTTCAAGAGAGCTAGATAGGGCTCTTAAAGATAGCGGAGTCAGGGAATATGGGGAGAAGGCAGGAACGGGGTACTGATTGTGGATGATCAGCCATGATCACATTGAATGGCGGTGCTGGCTTGAAGGGCCAAATGGCCTACTCCTGCACCTGTTGTCTTTTGTCTATTGTCTAAAATAGTGGAGTAACACAGCGGGACAGGCAGCATCTCCGAAGAGAAGGAATGGGTGACTTTTCGGGTTGAGACCCTTCTTCAGACCAATGTCTGGAGTGGGTGGTGCATGGATAAGTAAGTGTGTAGATAAGGAAGTGTAGGATGTGAAAACAGGACCAAGGGAAATGAGGTCAAGGAAAATGTGGAATAGATCACTGTTAATTGGGAGAAGGTAGCAACAAAGCAAGCAGAGATAATGTCACCCATTCCTTCTCTCTAGAGATGCTGCCTGTCCCGCTGAATTACTCCAGCATTTTGTGTCTATGCTTATCCAAGGTCCATGTTTCCAGTAATTCAGCTTTTGTTATGATGCTAACAATGCAAGAACTTCAATGCTTGGCATGCTGAGTAACAAAATATAGCTTAAGGTTCAGGAACACCTTCCCCTGTTCTGAATGGTTTTACCGTAAGCTAGGTTACTGTCCGATTCACCTCTACCCCATTGCGGACATCGGACTTTGTCTCCGGAGCTGATGCTGAGAACTATATCCCGCATTCTGTATCTTCCCCTTTGCTCTACCTGTTGGACTTGAGATGGGCTTGATTGTAAGCAGTACGGTATTGTCTGATCTGATAGCAGGCAAAACAAAGCTTTTCACTGTACCTCTGTACATGTGACAATAACGAACCAGAAGATCATCTAATGCTGTGGAATAAGTGAGGTCCTCCATCAGTACTTGACTCATTGCTGGAAGCAGCTGGACTGCTGTTCAATATTGAGTATCGTAACTTGTTAATAAAGTCAGATAGTATTGGAGTTACTCCACAAACTTACAAGTTACAATTCTTTTGTCTGCAACCCGAAAATGAATGAAAGTAAATGTTTAAAAAATATATATATTCAGGCTTAATTGTCTAAGGGAATGTTCCTTCTCTTTACTGTGATTCCTGCACCTGCACCAGCAAGGTGAACAACATGAATATATTTACTACCATGTATAAAACAAGGTTAGACTTTAGACTAAATGTTTTGCCAGACATAAATGCAGTGGTGACATTCTTTCACTTGAACATAACGTTCCCTCCTGCACCAAACGTTGATTTTGACTGGTTCGCAGTGACATCATGCTTTTTTTGGTGGACACATTGAAAAGAAAACAAGGGCAGCAGAACTGTTGTGGCCCTGTGGGACATTGTTACAGGAAGAGAACACGTAATACACTCACTGTCATCCACACAAAGCATGTGCTGGAGAGAAAACATCGCGAGCCAGTCCAAAACTTGTCTTTATCTCTGACCATATTTTTATCTGCGTGTTTTACCGGTCTATTAATCCTAATCATACTTTATTAGCCAAGTATGTTTCGCAACATACGAGGAATTTCATTTAAGCTGCTGAAGGGAAGAATGAATTCTTCCATTGTGTTAAAGTTGACTTTATAAAATAGATAAGATAATAGGAATTGTAGATGCTGGTTTACATGATAGGGCACGATAGTGCTGGAGTAACTCAGCAGGTCAGGCAGCACTTCTGGAGAACATGGATTAGGTGACATTACAGCTTGGGACCCTTCTTCAGATACAATTAGATACCTTATTTCATTAGATCTTTAAAAATCTAATCAACTTCAGAACAAGCCAAGTGAACAAACATTCCTCACTGAACAAGAATCTTGGCCATTGTTTTGACTATCTAAACTTTCTCACTCATTTCCATGTACACCATGATTCAGATTGTGGCTATTATACAGAACCCACCCTATTCTGTAATGTTTGCAGAATTCCACGTGACCAATGGCTGACCCAGTGAACTTTACAATCGGCCAATTTTACGGGAGAAATTAAATGGGAAATCTCGTAAAATAATAAAACTTAGAATTAATGGGCAATTCACTGCAGGCGTGATTTGGCAAAGAGATTTATTTTTGGGGGTTAAATGATTGTTTGGGAATTGTGAGGGAACTCTAGAACACAAGAATAACTTCACCATTTGTTTTTCATTTTAAACACGTTATCTCCAACCTTGTAAGAATCCTGACACTGAAAGAGAGAATGAATGGGTAAGTCTTCAGGCATGTGCCGACATTACTGAGCAGTCACCAGGGAGTGCTTAACATTTCCTCCCTCATTTCTTAAAGTGCCGTAATATATGGAGGACTATAAAGAACATCTAGTAGTTGGCTGCCCTGCTCCAGCGGGACTTCCCAGGGGACACTTTAATAGTAAGGGGGCAGCTAGGCCTGACCTCAATGCTGTGATCCAGCTACATAACTGCTTCAGATGGTAAGTGGGAGCTAGTGTAGTTTACTGTCACGTGTACGAGGTATGGTGAAAAGCTTTTTGCTGCGTGCTATCCAGTCAGGGGAAAGATTATACATGATTGCAATTGAGCTGCTTGCAGTGTACATTCACAGGATAAAGGGAATAATGTTTAGCGCAAGATAATATTAAATAAAGACTGATTAAAGATAGTCCGAGGGTTTCCAATGGGGTGGAGAGTAGCTCAGGACTGCTCTCTAATGGCGATAGAATAGTTCAGTTGCCTGATAACAGCCGGGAAGAAAACCGTCCCTGAAACTGGAGGTGTGCGTTTTCAGGAACAGCGACGTGGAGAGGGGGGGTGTGCTGCATGGGCAACAGCCTGTCCTCCATATGACATCGATCGCCCAGGCTTGCATCCGACCACACATCACCTGCAAACTAGGATGCATCACGCATGGTCAGTCATGACCGAGGAGGGGCCTTCAATGTTCACACTGTCTTTTAAAAGGATAGACACAGAGTGCTGGAATAACTCAGCAGCTCAGGCAGCATCTCTGGAGAACATTTATAGGTGACATTTCGGGCAAGGCCTTTCCATGTTCTCCAGAAATATTGCCTGACTTGCTCATTTTTTGCAAAAAACCTTCATCTACAGTTTCAGTTGAAATATATATATAGCTAATAAAATGCAAAAAGTAAAATCTATAGATCTATGATTTATCTCAAACAAAAACAATAATAAAAATAGGAATGTTATTTATGTAAAGTTTCTAGTCTGAAGAATTTCTTCTGGGTAATTTGTAATTAAAATTGACGGAAATTCGGTTTGTTTTACTTTTTGCAATTTATTAGCCACTTTCACTGAGGGTTGAGGCTCTGAAACCACTTCCACCAGATATGTTGCACACTTCCACATTTCTGTTGGATGTAATCAAAAGTGATAGTCAGTCTTCTTGGAATTACTGGCATTCAGAGAGTGAAAAGCAGATGATGTCATTTCTGACATAAGCTGCCACCAGGGAGGATGTCATAACATTGTGCAAAAGTTAATACCGCTGACTAAACAAGGACAAAAAATGCAATGGTTTGGAATTCGGCGGGGGGGGGTCTCATTTTCTTTTCTCAGTGAAATTACTTTGATAATCTGGATTTTTAGTTTCTTCAAGAGTGAGAGGGAACTAATCTTCGAGCTGCAATCACAGCTCCTTGTACATACAATGCCGATTTACTGAATGTACTATTAATATAAAACTGTTTCATTGCAAATAAACTTATTGGAGAAGCTCATTGTGAATGAGGCATGACTGAATAGTCTCACAAATCCTCTCAGTTGGGTGTAAAGTACCTCACGGCTAGAGTTGCCAACTGTCCTGTATTAGCCGGGACATCCCGTGTATTGGGCTAAATTGGTTTGTCCCGTACGGGACCGCCCTTGTCCCGTATTTGACCGCTACTACTCGGGTCGAGGAGACTGTCGGGTCGGAGAGCCGCATCCGGCCCCGCCTCACCCGGCCCGACGTAGCGCAGCCCATGGAGTGCAGCAGCAGCAGCAGCGCCTCGCCCGTGGCCCTGTCGGTCGGCAGCCCGGCCAGCTGTCCGACCTTCGGACATTCGCTTACCGCCGACACCACCACCCCTCCTTCTCATGGCCGATCATCGGTTCATGAGTTGGATGGGGCGCCAGACTTTGCGCGCGACGTCGCAAGACCCGGGCCAAAACTCCTCAGCTGGCCCGCCGGCTGGGCTTTGTGTGCATTCACCCAGCCACAGCAAAGTCGGTCAACAAATTGCCGTTGGGATTTTGTCCCTTACTTTGACCTTTTGTCCCTTAATTGGGAGTGGGAAAGTTGGCGACCCTAACTCCGACCCTGTCTGAAGATGGCCCGGGGCATAGTTGGGGTGAATGCACAAGAGTGCTTTTCCCAGAATAGGGGCAATGAAGAACTAGAGGGCACAGGTTGAAGGTTAAAATTCATTCCCCTTCTACAAGGGACTTTGCTCAGTCTCCGAGTATGTTCAAAATTGACAGTGATAAAGGGGATCAGTAAGATAAAGTTTATCAAAAATATAATGTGCTGGAGTAACTCAGCGGGGCAGGCAGCATTGCTGGAGACCATGGATCTGTGACGTTTCACAGAGTGCCAGAGTAACTCAGCGGGGCAGGCAGCATTGCTGGAGAACATGGATCTGTGATGTTTTGGACGGGACCCTTCTTCAGACTGATTGAGGTGCAAGATCAGTCAGTCAGTTCAGTTTAGTCTGGAGACAGAGCGCAGAAACTGGCCCTTCGGCCCACCAAGTCCACGCCATCCAGCGAATCCTCTTACACTAGCACGATCCTACACACTGGGGACAATTTACAATCTTTTCCGGAGCCAATTAACCCACAAACCTGTACGTCTTTGGAATGTGGGAGGAAACCGGAGCACCCGGGGAAAACCCACGCGGTCACGGGGAGAACGTACAGTCAGCATGGAACCCTGGTCTCTGGCGCTGTCAGGCAGCAACTCTACCTGTGCGCCACCGTGCCGCCCCTAGAGAGTAACTGATGGCATTAAACACTCCAGGATTCCAATACCACACTTCTGCTGATTGTGTTTATTTACTGACAGGGCGATCACGAACAAGGCATGTTAGAAAACGCCGTGGGCACGGAGACACGTAGCGTCATTGGCCTCACCCTGCAGTTGGATGGCTTCCCCTTTCTGCTTGTCCATTTGCTGTTGTGTCTGCAGCTGCAGCTTGTTTTGGAGATTGAGGATTTGCGACTCGTAATGCGAGGCGGTCTGCCGCCATCGCTCCAGCTCGGTGTGCACGTTGAGCAGCTCCCCCTGCAGGATGGCGATGTCGGTCTCCCGGCCCGTCGCTGCCTCCACCGCCGTGTGACGCAGGGCCACGATCTCCTCCTGTGTGTTCGCCAACTGCTCACGGGTCTTCACAACCTCAACATCCTTCTCCTCGCGAACCATCTCAATATCCTTCTGTAAATCATACAGCTGAGCTGCACACAGAGGAACAAAATAATCATTTCACCCAAATGAAGAGGCATGGCAGTCAATAGACAACAGGCGTAGGTGTCGAAAGTAGTCCCCGCATACTCAGCTAGGTCGCAGCGTATTTTTCAACATGTTGAAAAATGCCCACCAGTAATAAAATATCGCCATGGAAATTTTTTTTATTTTTTTTTTAACTCATGGGTTAATAGACAATAGACAATAGGTGCAGGAGTGGGCCATTCAGCCCTTCGATCAATGTGATCACGGCTGAACTGAACTACCCGCCTGCAAGTGATCCATATTCCTCCATTCCCTGCAAATCCACGAGCCTATCTAAAGGTTGTTTTAAACGCTACTATCGAATCTGTCTCCACCGCTATCCCTAGCAGTGCCTTGCAGCCCCCCCCCCACTCCCCATCTCTCTGTAAACAAAATACCCCGCACATCTCAGCTATATTTTCCCCCTCTCACCATATAGCTGCGCCCTCTAACGGTGGATATTTCTACCCTGGGGAAAAAAGTTCTGATTGTCTACCCAGTCTACGCCTCACACAATTTTAATCTACTTCTCTCAAGTCTCTCCTCAACTTCCGATGCTCCAAGAAAACTATCCAAGTCTTGCCAACCTCTCCCTGTAGCTGAAACACTCCAGTATTCTGGTAAACCTCAGAATTCTTCTTCTCAGAATTAGAAAAGAGATGAGGAGGAACTTCTTTAGTCAGAAGGTGGTTCGGCTGTGGAACTCATTGCCACAGAGGGCTGTGGAGGCCAAATCAGTGATATTTTTAAGGCAGAGATAGACAAATTCTTGATTGGAACGGGTGTTCAAGGGTTACGGGGAGAAGGCAGGAAAATGGGATTAGGAGCAGAGATCAGCCATGATTGAATGGCGGAGTAGATTCGATGGGCCAAATGGCCTAATTCTACTCCTATAACTGGTGAACTTGCGAAACCTCCAAAGCTTCCACATCTTTCCTGTAATTGGGCACAAACCCCACACAATACTCCATATACAGTGTTGTGCCTATTCAAACTAACTAAAGGCTTTGGGCCTATTTTAAAGGTTCATAACATCATAAGATATAGGAGCAAAAATTATGCCATTTGGCCCATCTAGTCTGCTCCGCCATTTGATCATGGCTGATCTAATCCTCCCTCTCAACCCCATTCTCCTGCCTTCTCCCCCTAATCTTTGACGTCCTTACTGTTACCAAGAGTATTATAACAGCTTTCAAACAGGACTTCAATAATTTAATTTACAACCAAGCTAATCACAAGGTCATAAGTAACAGGAGCACAATTAGGCCATTCGGACCACCAAGTCTACTCCACCACTCAATCATAGCTGATCTATCTCTCCCTCTTCACCCAATTCTCCTGCCTTCCCCACATAACCCCTGACACATAACCCCTAACGCATTACAATTTAATCTTGCTTCTACATGGTATTTTAAGTATGATAATATTAACAAACCACAATCTTACACATAAAAGCAGGACATATTACTTGAAGTGATCTGATAGATTTTACCCATATTGAAGAGTCTGTAAATCCAACATGCACCACATAAACAGCTTGTACCTTGCAACACCTGGATTTGCCTGGCTGATTCTTCCGCTTGCTGCTTATTCACCTTTCTTTCATCTTCAAGAAGTGCTGCAAAGAAACAAAGATAATGTGTTTGACAAACTTTAGTTTCAAAGTGCACTTTTTGATACATTGCATCCAGTCAGAATGTTTTTTACCTGCAGCAAACACAATCCAAGAATGTAATCGATAGAACTGACCAGGGTTATTGTCAATTTGGAAAGAAAGCTGCATGCGAGGTATTTTTAAATACATTGGAGAACTAAAATTAAAAGTAGGTGATACGACAATAATGAGATGGAACTCAATGAAAAATAAACTACATAAATGGAGTCAGTTGATGCATTTCGGAACAGGATATTTTTTTATACTTTATCTGACGATTCTATGGGTAATTACAACTTTTAATTGTTAATTATAACACGGCAATTCGCACCAAGAAAGAATCCAAGAAGTTAATTACTAGCACATTAGAGATTTTAAGGATCAAAGTGTCATTTTGATCTCCTTTTACCCCATAGATCATGTTGTCTACTGGAAGACCCAATTTATTTCAATTCCATTCTGTTACGTTATATTACACACTACCTAGCCAACACCTACATTTTCAGAATTGTAGACTTTGACACTCAGATCTAACGTGATTTTGTTACCAAGCTTTTGACATGACTTTACTTAAGGTTGCATGATCCAACCATTTCTACTGGCCATTGAAAGGCAAATACACTCTGGTAGAGATAAAATGTTGAAGTATCATTTATCATTTGACTGGACGTATGCTGCTGTGACAAAACATGGAAGTTCTTAGGGTTGGAACTGAAATACCAAATTGAAAATTACTCCTCAAAATGATTTCTCTTGCAGCAACACACTAAAGGGGCTGTCCCACTTGGGCAACCTAATTGGCGAGTTTAGAAGAGTTTAGGAGAGTTTGAAAAAATGTCATGTAGAAGACCTCCTTAGACTATGTTGAAGACTAGCTTCGACCAGCTACGACTAACTTCGGGAAAATTGGACACCGAATAGTGGAGAGTGAAGACGACCTCCTTCGACTATGATGAATACTACCTTCGACTACCCTCGACTACCTTCGATTACCGATGAATAACATGCCGACCTACGACTAAACCTACGAGTAAAAAAAAGTATCGATTTTTTCCATGGCGCCCAAGTGGGACAGCCCCTTTAGTTTGCCTTTTCTGTGTTTAAAAAAAATAATCACTATATAGATGATTAAACGCGTCCAAGTTATAACACTAACGTATTTGCAGAAAGAGAATTAAAAATATGCAGATGCTGGAAATAATGACGAAAAAAGCAGAAGTTGCAGCTTCAGAGAAACTGGAATTAATATTTCAGATCAACGTCCTTTAATCGGAACAAGAAGTAATTAGATTTAAAAAAACATGTTTTCCTTGCGGGGAAGTGGGAGGATGTGGAGTACAAAGGGAATGTCTCAGCTTGTCTAGAACCAACATTCATTTATTTCAGTAAAACTGCATATTTGAACGTTCCAACTAAATAAATCAAGCGTTGGCATGTGATAAATTACACTACTGGCAGAAAACTATTTTTCCTTCAGGCATGAAGAGTTTGGCTTTGTATTGTGTAATGAAGCGGTTTCGGTATATTTTTCGATAGTTTACTACTTTAATTAGTTAACCGCTGAAATAAAACAAACTGCTTGTCATTTAGCTTTACGCCAGATTTTTGATTTCTCTCTTTCCTCATTCAGTTCCTCACAAATCATCCAGAACGTGCAGGAAGTCAGTGAAAAGCAGGATAAAGAAATCAGATTACTTAACGAATTAGCAAAATATTTAAAACAGTGATCCATTGGAACAAATGAAGCCTCTAGATCTAAATGTACTCAAGAGTCAAAGAGGTAAAGACGGCACGGAAACAGGCACTTCGGCCCAATTAGCCCATGCTGATCAAGTTGCCAAACCGAGCCAGTGCCACTGGCCCATGTCCCTCCAAACCTTCACAATCCAGGAACCTATCCCAATGTACTTTAAATGTCATCATTGCACCTGCCTCTACCATGTCCTCTGGCCGCTAGTTCCACATTCGCACTACCCCCCCATGTGAAAAAAATGCCCTCGAGTCCCTTTTAAATCTTTCCCCTCTCAACTTACACCTGTACCTTCTAGTTTTAGACCCCCCCCCCACCCCCCAACCTGATGAAAAAAAGGCCGCAGCTATTCACTTTGTCTATGCCTTGAATTAGAACAAAACCATTCATGGCAAGGGAACAGCAGATTTTAGCAGTGGCCATATCCCCACACATAAATGTTTGCATCATTTTAATTGAAACACAGAAAAGGCAGTGGTCTTTGAATTGAGTGAACACTGGCTAAACTGAATCATTTGTCACTCATTTGTACTGCCTGTGAATCACTCTGCTCGTTTCCAACACAGCCATTTATCATCAGTAAATAACACCCCGTGTGGTTCACCTTGTACTTCAAGGCATTTCTGCTTGTTGATTCTGGCCAAGTCCTGCGCTCCCTTCAGCTCCTGTTGCAGTTGTTGTATCTCGTGCTCAGAATCGCCCGTTTCTGCGTGGGCGCGCCGCAGTTCATCTGAAAACGCACAGCGCATCAACGTTTAGACCCGCATCCGTCATCGGTCACAATCACAATTCAGCCAAACATCCACATCAGTCGGTGAATAATACATTTCTGAAGTGAGCGGTCTTGAACAATATTAGTCACGAGTAACTGAAAATCTGCTCATCTGAAAGAGAGCAGCACTTCTCTGCTTTAATGGAGCACCTTTGACCTTGAAGATTATTGCACAATCTACAACAGATAACATTTTGCTTTAATGCATCAAAGTGTTGGCAGCGGCCAACTTATTTCTTAAAAATATCTCGACTCGAGATGGCATGGTCACCAATTGTCTTCAAATAAGTACAGGCTTATTAGTTATAAGATTATTATTTATAAGCACAGTACAAGAAACTCGACAATATAATTATTCCTAATCTCCATTCTACTCATCATAATTACTCAATTCCATACACATCGCCTTTTCCCCTCACTCGTATGAATATAAAAACCCAAAATGCATAAATCCTGCATGTTTCAGATTTCCTCTTGCCTGTTCCAACACGCAAACCTCCATGATCTCTGCAAACCAGAATCACCAGTCCCACCCTTCATCCATAACAATCTGCATTAATCCCATTATCTGATTTTCTTCGCCTCTTTTGCTCTTAGGGGCAGACCCTACGATGAAGAATTTTCTCAAAGATGCTGCATTCCCTAATTCTCTATGTTGTTCTAAAACCAACGTTTTTGTTGCTTTATTTAGTATCGATTTCTCCCCGTTTAAAAGGTTCCGGGACTTTGTTACCTTTGTTGATTGAATATTACCAAACGCAACAACATTTGCACGAAACAGAACAACAATCTTACATTCTATTTTTAAACAAATAATAAGTATAGGAAGCTCAGATTCAAGTGGTTACAACGACTTCCTGCACTCCAACTGCAGCAAGCAGAAGTAGATGGACCTACTGGACATCTTAAGGCATGGTCGACATAGTGGTGCAGCAGGTAGAGCTGCTGCCTCAGCGTGCCAGAGACCCGGGTTGGATCCAGGCCTCGGGTTCTATCTGGGTGGAGTTTGCACGTTCTCCCTGTGACTGTGTGGGTTACCTCCAGGTGCGCCAGTTTCCTCCCACATCACTGAGAGGTGCGGGTTTGTAGGTTAATTGGCCTCAGTAAATTGTCTCTGGTGTGTATGGAGTGGAGTGCATGTGAAAGTGGTGATCGATGGTCAGTGTGAACTGGAATTCATCTCCTCAAACAGCATGATTGCACAACTTTACATGTTTTCTGCATTGTGATTTAATGAACTAGCTTTCACCACAGTACAAAAATGTCCTATGGGCATTAACTAATGTGGTTAAGAACTTTGTTCCCCAGAGATTAATTAGAAAACAATTTGAACCATGACATCTGGTGAAGTAATGACCTTGTTATGCTAAAAAAAAGGACAGTTTGCCATAAAACCACTTTTTTTCACAAATTCTCTGCAGTTTTCTTTCATGACTTTTTTTCCCCGTTCAAGAGACACAAGTTTTGTTCTTTGGAATTTCTTACACTTATGGAACAATACAGCAATGCAGACTCTTCTTACTAACCAGGTTATCCAACTTCATCTTCTGATCTCATGTTCCTGGTGTTAAAAATAACTGCTGTTTCAGAAACAATATCATGATTCTTTCAAATACCACAATCAAACTTCCTCTCCACGAAATGCTCAAACCATATCCTCCCTGTCCTTGGAAACCGCCAGCTCTTTGCCAGACGTGGTTTCTTCTCTCATGTGCCTGACCAAAGAACTCCTCTAGTATCTTTGTCCTTGACTGCTAAAAGTGAGGTCAGGACTCTAACGGGGGTAATTCTTGTGGATCTAGTTCTGTGGTTTCTCCGATCTGGTTTCTGGTCTAACTGCAACAGAGGTCCTCCTAGTTGACGTATATGTCCCGCGATCTGGTTTTTGATTTCCCACAATTAATCCAATTATTAGATGGCTGAAATTCTGTCGAAGTAGTATCTTTCCCCCATGTTTATTCTGGAGTCTCTCAATATCCTATTACTTGCTCCCTTCACTCACTTTAAACAGTTTAGCGAAACAGCGCGGAAACAGGCCCTTCGGCCCACCGAGTCCGCACCGACCAGCGACCCCCGCACATTAACATTACCCTACACACACTAGGGACAATTTTACATTTACACCAAGCCAATTAACCTACAAACCTGTACGTCTTTGGAGAAAACCCACGCTGATCACTTGGAGAAGGTACAAACTCCATACAGACAGCACCTGTGGTCAGGATCAAACTCGGGTCTCTGACACTATAAAGGGCCCGTCCCACTTTCACGACCTAATTCACGACCTTTTTTACTCGTGGACATTTTTCATCAGGCTAGAAAAACGCCCCGACCTACTTGATGCCACGAGTACCTACGACTAGCATCACGTGCTGCTACGACCTACCTACGACCTCCAGCGACCATGCTGCGGGTATGAGTCAAGAGAAAACTCGGTAGAGGTCGTGAATTAGGTTGTGAAAGTGGGACAGGCCCTTAAGACAGTAGCTCTACTGCTGCGCCACCATGCTGCATGTCAACATCAGTTACATACACAGTCATTTTTCACACGCATGCATACGTGCTTATGCTTAACATTCAGCTATTCCTCACCAACTCCCCGAAATTATCAATGGCTGGGCATTACATGTTGATTATTTCACAGCCACAATGGAGAATGATTGCCCAAGTGAAGCCTACTATTAAAATACATTTTATTTTGCAAATATAATCACACATGGCCAAATGTGTGATTTTTTTCACAATCTAAGCATTTGTGCCTAAACCATTAAACATATTTATTGTAAAACCTTCTTCCATCTTTCTTGAAAAAAACAACCTATTATTGTAGAAAACAATGGTTGTCTACAATAATATTTACATAATACCTCCAGCAACTAAAGTACAATTAATCTGGAGCACTCAGTGTACGATGGTGTTATCAGGAATGCAGACAAACTTGTACCCCAAGGTTTAATATTCATAATACAACGACTTTCTCAAGCATCATATTTTTGTGTAGTTACCCTTGAAGATGGTTTTTTTTTTGCAACTTTCTTACTTAATTTGCAAAATTAACCATGTGCAAAATGAACTTTGCAAAATAGCTTCATATCGGACACATTTTTGATCCGATGAATCAAAAACCACGAATTGTACTGCACTGTGTCTAAAGTCACGATCAATCTATAAAATGCATCTAATTATTCTGCCAAGATGATATCATATCTTTGTGGCATTGCAATATTATGAAACTATGAAATGTTAACACGGATCTGTTCTTCCGCAAGCTGTCTGCCTTCCCAGTATTTCAAAGGCAGCTGAAGTCTCCAGCATCTGCAGCGCTGGCTTTTATTCACTTGTTTTTGTATTTTCAGCATCGCTTTTTTCACGTTCAAGAGCAGTAGATTGCAAAACATCTGATGAACATCCTAATCTTTCACTTAAACTCTACCTCCAAGATTTTAAGCATGAAGCACAACAATTTCAGACGTTTCTGAACAATATCAGACAATCAAAACCACTTTACGGGGCACAATTTAACAGACTGGGTAATCCCAGCAATTTTCAGATTTATCCGACTGCACTGCGGCGGACCAGGTACTCATTCTTCCCAACACAAATGATATTGGAGTCAACCTTATTTATTGTCGGACCACAGGGCCATCAGCTACCCTAGAAATCAGCCGATCACGCAGTCAAGGGGCAGGAATATCTACCTGACGCTAATATGGAGATTGGAACTACTTCTTGCCTCACATAAAGTCTTGCCAAATGCCTGCATAATCCCAGCAAGACTTTATTGACGTTTTCCCAACCCATTGGCAATGAAGATTAACTGTTCATTTGTTTGCAATTTTATCTTTTCACAAAAGTCTTGCACAACATTTAGTGGAGCGTCACCGATGATAAGTTCATCATTTTCTTTTCTTCTTACCAAAGTGAACAAGCTTAGATTTCCACCCTTTCCAACCATAATTATGGAAGGCGTACCATGGAAAGCGACTCCGGACTGTCAAAGCTGCCACAGTCAGACATAAAAACAGATTTTATCCACGAGTAGTTGCTCTACTCAACAGCCAAAAATCTGAAGCCTCCCTTTGATCTGGTATTTTGTTGGTTCACATGCCTGATCAATGGTGTTTTATCATTAATGTTTTATTATTATTAATGTTTAGTGTTTTCCGAGTCATTCGTAACTGTCGCTTTATGTCATGTTGTTACTTTGGGCGGAGCACCAAAGCAAATTCCTTGTATGTGAATACTTGGCCAATAAACTAACTTACTTACTTAATTACATTTTATTGAACTTGAGTATGTCTTGATTGGATTTATGTATGGTTTTATCAGATCTGTCGGAAAGCATGTAAAACAAAACTTTGCTGTATCTCAAGTTCAAGTTTGTGTTTATTGTCACTTAACCAATTTAGGTACAGTGACACATGACAATAATAAATCTGAACCTATACGATGAATGAACCTGTCGATCTGTTCTCCTGCTGTTTCTATCTTCCATGTATAGCCAGCACATTTGTGCACAGTAGGTCTTCTCACCTTTCGTTAATACACACTGTAAATTGCTGACAGCACGGTAGTGATCTTTGTGGCATCCCACCAATAACAGCCTGCCAACTTGAAAAAGATCCATACCGCAATATCATTCAGTTAATGCGCTAACAATGTTACCCCTGGGTCCGTACGTTGCATAACCATCTTTACAATGATTCCGGTCGAATTAAAATTAAGTTTACAAAAAGCGAGAGGCTTAGATTAATTTGCCATTTAGGACTGAGGTGAGAAGATAACGTTTTCACCCAGAGAGTTGTGAATTTGTGGAATTCCCTGCCACAGAGGGCAGTGGAGGCCAAATCACTGGATGGATTTAAGAGAGAGTTAGATAGAGCTCTAGGGGCTAGTGGAATCAAGGGATATGGGGACAAGGCAGGCACGGGTTATTGATTGGGAACGATCAGCCATGATCACAATGAATGGTGGTGCTGGCTCGAAGGGCCGAATGGCCTCCTCCTATTTTCTATGTTTGCCCTCCAAAATATTTTGGGTACTTCAAATTGCTGAACCCCTAGTTTTAAAACACACTTAATAGAAATAGATTTTGAATCCAATTTCTGCACAATTTATCTTGCAAACAAGAAACAAACTAATGTTCTGTGCTTGGTAGACAAAAATGCTGGAGAAACTCTATGGAGCGAAGGAATAGGTGCTTCACCTGCTGAGTTTCTCCAGCATTTTTGTCTACCTTCGATTTTTCCAGCATCTGCAGTTTAATGTTTTGTGTTCAGTGAGGTCACAAGTTTTACCAGGATATTCAGAAAACCTTCCTGCGTTTCAAATAGTGCAACAGGCTCTTTGGTTATTTAGTTCCATGAATGGAAAACACTCCCTTTAATCACGTTAATATTTTTCCCTCACACCACCAAAGTAAGTTATGGGCCTGTCCCACTTGCACAACTTTTTCTGCGACTGCCGGCATTCCTCATGGGGCGTTGCAGGTCGCCGAAAATGTTCAACGTTGAAAATCCAGCAGTGACCAGAAAGACGCCACGACTCTTTGGGTGACTGTGGAGACGACTCACGACCATACAGGCGACATGTCGCGGGGGTGAAGCCTGTACGGTCGTGAGTAGTCGCCCAAAGAGTCGTACCTTGTTCTGGTCGCCGCTGGATTTTCAACATGTTGGAAATTTTCAGCGACCTGTAACGACTCATGACGAGTACCGGCAGTCGCCGAAAAAGCACACTCTTGGTCCTGGTTCTGATTGTTCAGTGCAGGTGGTGCATTCAGATCATGGTGTAAGATAGCTGGCTGTCACTATATGGAAGTAAACTTCAACTGGTTGAATCAGGCACTCAAAAAGTGACTCCGATGTGGGATGGGTCACTTTGACCAAGTATACCGTCTAACAGAACGTTAGACCAATTCATATTAAACAAAGGCAAACTTAAAAGTGGCATTTAGACACAAAATGCTGGAGTAACTCAGCGGGACAGGCCGGAGAGAAGGAATGGATGACGTTTCGGGTCGAGACATTTCTTCAGTCTGAAGAAGATGCTGCCTGTCCCGCTGAGTTACTCCAGCATTTTGTGTCTATCTTCGATTGAAACCAGCATCTAGTTCTTTCCTACACATTAAAAGTGGCAGACTTGTGCCAATTAATTGGGGGTTTTCCAGACTAATACCTAAGCAGTCCCAAAGGCTATATATTTGTTAAAGCATACAGAGATAAGTGCTTCTATGGAGAAAATGTGCACATTCACTACTGATGTATCAGAATCTGAATCTAACTCTCAAATGAATATGTGAAATTCTTAAAATGGAAACACATGCTATAATTTACATAACTTGAAGCATTTCATTAATTAAAAAAAATGTTTTTCCATCCAATTTTCAAAAACTCAAATAACTGGCTGCAAAACATTTTCTGAGTGTTTGAATGTTTTGATAAACGTCATGGCACCTTGTTTGCACCTATTATAAGAAGTTGGAACATTGCAACAAATTTACGCTCTGAAATGGATAGCTGTAAACAAGAGCAATCAATTAAACAGTCTGAAGAAGGGTTTCGGCCCGAAACGTCGCCTATTTCCTTCACTCCATAGATGCTGCTGCACCCGCTGAGTTTCTCCAGCAATTTTGTGTACCTTCAATCAATTAAACAAACAGTAGAGTAACTCAGCGGGTCAGGCAGCATCTGTGGGGAGAATGGACAGGTGATCTTTGGGTCAGGACCCTTCCTTCAGCGTTATCATCTCACATCCCTGGGAAGTTGTACATGACTGTTTTCTGTAGGAAGACAGATGTCACTGGCGATGATAGCAGCAGGCTGAGTCAGCTTTTCACAACACTTATTGCAAGCATGAAACTGGTTTAATTTCACGGTTACTTATGAATCCTGGAATAAAAGGGCAGAGCTTGTTCTGTCTCACTTGCACACTTAAATGAGATGACCAAACCTCTGCGCAATTGCAAGCTGCTGACGGAGACCCTGGATACAGACGTCAAACTGCTTCACTTGCAACCCTGGTGCCTGGAGAAATGAAACTTCCATACTGTCAAATCCTGCCCGCTTCCCAAACAGTTCAGCTCCCTCAGGATATGCTCAGGTAAAATATCACACAAACGTCACCAAACCCAATACTGGAATACCAATACAAGAGGCTTTGGGATAAGACTAGAAGGCCGCAGAAATTTAGTTTTCAGAAACAGGTCCTTTAGCCCACTCGGTCCGCGCCGACCAGCAATCCCCGCACATTGACACTATCCTATACCCACTAGGGACAATTTTTACCAAGCCAATTAACCTACAAACCTGTACGTCTTTGGAGTGTGGGAGGAAACCGAAGATCTTGGAGAGAACCCACGCAGGTCACAGGGAGAACGTACAAACTCCGGACAGACAGGACCCGTAGTCAGGATCGAACCCAGGTCTTTGGCGCTGCATTCGCTGTAAGGCAGCAACTCTACCGCTGCACCACTAGGCTGAATGTCTGAATAGGCTCCAACACCTTTGATCTGAGATGTCGTTTGACATTTTGTCATGTTTCACAAGGTAAAAATAGTTTTTATATGCTTCAAGGCAACCAATGTGCTGACCCCAAGACAATGTTTGAATAATATTACTCATACATATACAATTACAGAAGCTGTCACCTCAAAGTTGATGAATTTTGCTTAAAATGCCCATAACTTGGTATAACTATCAATTTATCCAGACCACAGTTAAAGCACATGCAAAGTCAAAGTGAAGTCTATCGTTGGCCAGCATTATAATAAATATTAAACAAAACTCATCCATTTTGAGATCAAAGATAAATTCCAATGAGCAGATAATTTGTTATTGGAAAATGATCATATTCCATGAAAAAAAAAGTTAGTATAATGTTAACGATCTGTTCAGATGTTTAGAAATCAGAGGAGTGAAGGAGGATGGGGGTGGGGGGGGGGGGGGGGGGGGGGGGGGGGTGAGGGGGGAGGGGGAGTGAGGGAGAACGAGAAACTGGCCAACAGCAATCGCCTTACCAAGGAAGGCTTATGCTGTGCCGGCTGTCACATGAACCCACCCTGTACTTACACTTGAGATGATCCAGATCACTTTCATGCTTTCTGCTGGAGGCCCTCGCCTCTGACAACAGGTCTGCGGTGGGGTGAAGCAGAAGAGAAGTGGAAGAACAGTACAGGCGCAACAGAAGCCAGCAAACATAGAACACAGAAAAGCAAGAAGAGCTGTGTGAGAATGAAACAGAAGCCAACACAAAAAGCCTTAACCCTTAAAGTGCTGGGTCACGGCTACCATATAAAAGAGGAAAGCTTGCAGAATTCAATAATGTATGATATTTCCCCACGTTTAATTCAAACTCCCCAATATGTTAATTCAAGGTATAAATGGAGTAACATCATCTTTGATGCACTCTAGCTGAACAACAAACAAAGAATATAATCTACAAAGTTCACATTTGCCGCTGTGGCCAATGAGGAGCGTATTGTTTTCTGACACATTTGTCTGCAAAGTTGCTTGCAGCTTAATATAGTTTAATTCCCGATTTCATGTAGGAACCACTAATTTCATCTTGTAAGGATTGAAGGAATTGCCAGATTTTGGACGAATTTTGTCAGAAATTATAGTGCACCGCTCAACGCAAAATCCAGGAGAGCAACAGGACTTGAAGGCAGAATCGTCCACTGGCCTTTCAACACGAGTTCTAAAGCAAGACGGCGGCCACAGTGAGAGACAGGCAGGACAGAGCAAAGCGCACAACGCACAGGAGAAAAATAAACGCTGCTGCGGCCATGTAATAGTTTAGTACATGGGCTAACCCACCCTGTACTTGGTTGCTTTCAATTTTGGAAAAGAGAGGGAAAAAATGAGGAGAAAAATTAATGAAATATTTCTACCACCTAGAGTGATGTTGTAGCTCTCTACATTTGGTATTCTAGTTCGATAGTCAATATATGTATCTATTATAGCTCAATCTGCATCTACTTTGCAAATTATTCAGTCTAATACCAATTTATAAATACAAATATTGAATAACTGGTAGCGCATAAGAGCGAATGATCAGTTTTAATAAATTGCTCTAAGAATAATAAGTCTATCCTTTGCATTGAAATTCTCACATAGAAACATAGACAATAGGTGCAGGAGTAGGCCATTCGGCCCTTCGAACCTGCACCGCCATTCAATATGATCAAGGCTGATCATCCAACTCAGTATCCTGTACCTGCCTTCTCTCCATACCCCCTGATCCCTTTAGCCACAAGGGCCACTTCTAACTCCCTCTTAAATATAGCCAATGAACTGGCCTCAACTACCTTCTGTGGCAGAGAATTCCACAGATTCACCACTATGTGTGAAAAATGTTTTTCTCATCTCGGCCCTAAAAGACTTCCCCCTTATCCTTACATCAGTGAAAGAGGCATGTCCCTTTTCTTTCATATAACCATATAACAATTACAGCACGGAAACAGGCCATCTTGGCCCTTCTAGTCCGTGCCGAACACTTACTCTCACTCGTGTTTAAGAGGGAACTGCAGATGCTGGAGAATCGAAGATTACACAAAAAAGCTGGAGAAACTCAGCGGGTGCAGCAGCATCTATGGAGCGAAGGAAATAGGCAACGTTTCGGGCCGAAACCCTTCCGGGTTTCGGCCCGAAACGTTGCCTATTTCCAGAAGGGTTTCGGCCCGAAACGTTGCCTATTTCCTTCGCTCCATAGATGCTGCTGCACCCGCTGAGTTTCTCCAGCTTTTTTGTATAACCCACTTACTCTCCCTCATTTGGTTAATCCATTTTAATTTTATCCACTGGATGGGAGTTGGGTGCGGGCTTGGTTAGCTGCGTTAGAGGGCAGGTTTTACACTGGAGAGGACCACAGGGAACTCTGCAATGAGGAAGGTGAAGCAGCCTTGTCTGATATACGGCTCCAACTATCACAACCGCCTGTGGGTGTAATTGTTGCATGATTCTGGCATTGTTCACTGTATCCCCGCCCCACCAAGATCCGTCCCCACCTCACCAGACCCATCCTCAGACACGAGCTGAACACAGTTTAAAAAAAAACCCCAGAAACAAAATGCAGGAGAAAAAAAAATGATCATTGCAGATTCAGAAATCGTAAAGAAATTGCGCTACCCAGTGGCCAGAGCTGGCAATGACAAGGGGTCTCAGTTTTGCTGAGTTTATGGATCACCTGCACCATCACACAAACCTCTGGTTAAACATTCATGCCTAAGGCACGACAACATGGCCGTAATGTTGGCCACAGCCTCAATTCAATGTTAACACGTTTGTCTCGGTCAGAAGGCAGCAGAATCTATCTCGCTGCAGAGACTCAAATACATAAACGACATACTGAAGGGCTATTGCACAATTGGGCGTTCTATTCTTTAGTCATCTCAGAAAGATCACGTCACGGTTTTCAAATTAAAGCAGGGCGGTTTTCACAGTTTCCTGGCCAGTATTTACTTTTCAACCAGAATTAGCAAAAAGATTGTATGCTCATCAGCCTTGTTGGTGCTGCCCACACTTCAAAGAACTGGTCTCCCATATTTCCTAATACTAAAGTTCTACATAACAGAAGAGTCTGGAGTTTGTATATCCCATTCCAAACTTTAGCTGAAAATCTACATGAACTCTTTAGGGTATTACAACACAGAACCCTATTCACAGCGACTACTTAAAGGAAGGCTGCCTCAATGCTGGAGGTGAAAGTATGTACATATATATGTACACACACACGTTTGCATGTACCAACTTTATGGTATACTTAACTAGTATAATGTCATTGCACTGATAGCCGTTGTTTGTATAATGCAACAGTATTAATATATCTGATCTAATCTAAACAATAAAAACTCTAGAATTAAGATTGCATATGAATTGAAGACAGAGTAACTCAGCGGGTCAGGCAACATCTCTGGAGAACATGGAAAAGTGAATTTGGTCATGACCCTTCAGACATAAGAAGAGTCCTGACCCGAGACTTCACCTAGCCATGTTCCCTGGAGATGCTGCCCAATCAGCTGAGTTACTCCAGCACTTTGCCCCGCATCTGCAGTTCCTTGTTCCTACATTCATCCAATGAATGTTGACTTTAAGGTAATCAAACTATCATTTCCAAAATACACACTTAGATAACACTTTTAAAAATAAAGATAGATTGAATAAATCAGAAACCTGAATGGAAGACATGGTTGCAGTTTAATTTTCTGGAAGATTTTCTTTCCGATGTGCATGTGAATGTTTTCAGAAACATTAGCTACCTTATTATCAGACATCATTATTGAATGTCACTGTCGGTTTAATGCTATTACCATCTTCTGCACGGAAACAACTTATGTGACAAGCCACCTTATTAATGAATAGCTGCATAAATATTGTTTTATGTTACTGCGACAACAATGAGAATATTGAATGCTCATTGCCCTCCAATTATCAACAACCTCTTGGACAATAAAAAGAGATAAAGTGCTGGAGTAACTCAGGCAAAGTTGCTGGAGAACATGGATTGGTGACGTTTTGGTTGGGACCCTTCTTCAGACCCTTTCAAGACTACGTTGTTGATTTGCAATAGTATACAAAACTCTAATGGAAGATACACAAAGTGCTGGAGTAACTCAGCTGGACTGGCAGCATCTCTGGAGAGAAGGAACGGGTGACGTTTTGTGTCGAGACCCTTCTTCAGACTGAAGACTGGAGAAGGGTCTCCGACTGAAGAAGGGTCTTGACTCAAAACCTCACCCGTTCCTTCGCTCCAGAGATACTGCCTGTCCCGGTGAGTTACTCCAGCATTTGTGTCCATTTCAGTTTAAACTAGCATCTGCAGTTCACTGTTTAAGAAGGAACTGCAGATGCTGGAAAATTAAAGGTAGACAAAAATGCTGGAGAAACTCAGTGGGTGAGGCAGCATCTATGGAGCAAAGGAAACAGGCAACGTTTCGGGTCAAAACCCTTCTTCAGATCGACTGAAGAATGGTTTCGACCCGAAACGCTGCCTATTTCCTTCAATCCATGGATGCTGCCTCACCCGCTGAGTTTCTTCTGCAGTTCACTGTACCTTAATTGGTATATGTGACAATAAACTGACCTTGAAACAGTTCCTTCCTACACAAAACTTGAATGGAAATCTATTCAATAAACTGCATGTCATGTACATACAAGTTTTCCACTTTTCTTCGAGGCATTACTCGGAGATGAAGGATTGGTTTTGCATTCCAGTTCTATGGATTCCAGAGTGAGTGATGAGCACACATTCTTCCATAGAGAGAGCTTGATGGGGTCGTGAATGGATAGCTTGCGAGGTGGTGCTCTCCTTTAAGAAACTTACAAAATTCTTAAGGGGTTGGACAGGCTAGATGCAGGAAGATTGTTCCCGATGTTGGGGAAGTCCAGGACAAGGGGTCACAGCTTAAGGATAAGGGGGAAATCCTTTAAAACCGAGATGTGAAGAACTTTTTTCACACAGAGAGTGGTGAATCTCTGGAACTCTCTGCCACAGAAGGTAGTTGAGGCCAGTTCATTGGCTATATTTAAGAGAGAGTTAGATGTGGCCCTTCTGGCTAAGGGGATCAGGGGGTATGGAGAGAAGGCAGGTACCGGATACTGAGTTGGATGATCAGCCATGATCATATTGAATGGCGGTGCAGGCTCGAAGGGCCGAATGGCCTCTACTCCTGCACCTATTTTCTATGTTTCTATGTTTCTAAGTTCACACTGAACTTTTACCTGCTCCCAAAGTAGGGACTCGAGGTTCCCACTGCCATTCTGAACGCTCCTCCTTCCTTGAGTCTTTATGGGTTGGTTTTCAGGTTTCTCCGGGTGCTCCAGTTTCCTTCCACATCCCAAAGACGTGCGGGTTTGTTGGCTAATTGGCCCTCTCTAAATGACCCCTAGTGTGTAGCGAGTGGATGAGAATGTGGCTTAACGGTGAACGGGTGATCGATGGTCAGCTCGTTTCCATGCTGTATCTCTAAGCTCAACTAGAGCACTTGTTCAGATATCCACATCAGATACGTAAGCAATGCCTGCCCATCGGCTATGCTGAATCTGTGGACCCTTGATTCCGCCTTGAACTTGGTTCACGTATGCTGCAAATGAAGTTGGAGGACCCTACACAAACGGTAGCGATGATACCTCACTGAATGGAGCAGCTGGGCTTGTACACTCTGGAGTTTAGAAGGATGAGAGGATATGTCATTGAAACATACAAGATTGTTAAGGGTTTGGACGGGGTGGAAGATTGCAACCTTCACGTGGTCCACCCTGTTTCGACTAATGCAATCGACTCGACGTGCACAAACGGAAGATCAAATAGAACAAGTTGTCCAACAACTTTAGGCTGTGCACGCCACACGAAAGAAGAAGAAGGACTTGGACACGCTCGAGGCATGAAACATGTTCCCGATGTTGGGGGGAGTCCAGAACCAGGGGCCACAGTTTAAGAATAAGGAGTTAGCCATTTAGAACGGAGACGAGGAAACACTTTTTCCACACAGAGTTGTGAATCTGTGGAATTCTCTGCCTCAGAGGGCAGTGGAGGCGGGTTCTCTGGATGCTTTCAAGAGAGAGCTAGATAGGGCTCTTAAAAATAACAGTCAGGGGATATGGGGAGAAGGCAGGAACAGGGTACTGATTGTGGATGATCAGCCATGATCACATTGAATGGTGGTGCTGGCTCAAAGGGCCGAATGGCCTACTCCTGCACCTATTGTCTATTGTCTCACAGGAGCCTTGAAATGCCTGCTGAGTGCAAGACGGAACTCTTTCCAATAGACCACGGGGCATAAACTGAAGATAATGGTGAATTCTGTCAATGCTCCCCTTTGGTGAGATGTGGTCTCTGAGATTTAAGACGTGAATCCTGTTTTCCAGCATGGACCTGTTTTACTGGGGCATAAAATTTGATTGGAGTCAAGACAGCGGATCTGCAGATGCTGTAATCTTGTGTAGAACACCAAATGTTGGACTAACTGAGTGAGTTGGGCAGCACCTCTGGTGAAATAGGATGGGTGATGTTTCGAGGCAGGACCCTTCTTCAGACTCCCAGTTCTTCAAAGTGCAGGCATGGTGGAGGAGTTACCAGATGGAACCTTTCTTAAAATAATCCTCAGACAGGCTGAGGGGGTGACCCGATAGAGGTTTATAACATAATGAGGTGCATAGATAAGATGAATAGCCAGTGCCGGATTTAGATGAAGAGAGGCCCTAAGCTGTTCCACTTGTGAGGCCCCCAACGACCGGACAGCCATGGCGGCCAAATCTCCCACAATTCAAAGCGAGGGAGAAAGTGCCCAGCGCCGACCAGTTGCCGTTGCAGTGCGCAGGCGCAGGGCGGCCGATGATGTGCTGGCCGTGGTTGTGCGCATGTGCAAGGCGGCCTGCCGTGCCGGCGGATGAGGAGCGAGCGGAGCCCGGCGGCCCGGACACGGATAGCGGGGGGGGAGATGGAGAGAGAGAGAGATAGAGAGGGGGGCCGCCCAGAGTTGAACGGTAGGTGTTCTGCCTTGGCCGGAGGCCCCCATAGACCTCGAGGCCCATCAATTTTTTCGGGGGGCCCCCTAGAAAGTGGGGGCCCTAAGCTATAGCTTGTTTAGCTTATACGTAAATCCGGCACTGTGAATAGCCAGCCTTTGCCCTAGGATAGGAGAGTCTCAAATTAGACAACTTTTTCACACAGAGGATGAACATCACTTGTCCAAGTCCCTTTTAATGGCCACAATTGTATCTAGCTCTCTCACTTCATCTGTCAGCTCGTTCCTTAAATGCACCACACTCTGTGTGAATAAGTTGGCCCTCAGGTCTCTTAAATCTTTCCCCTCTCATCTCAGACGTCTTGCCCTCTAGTTTTAGACTCTCTTATGTGGGAGAAAAGGCAGGCAATTCATCTTATTCATGCGCCTCCTGATTTTATAAGCCTTTATAGATCACCCCGCAGCTTCCTGAACTCCACTAAAACCTAAACAGCCCATCCAGTCTCTCGTTATAACTCAAACCTTCCAGACCTGTAACATCCACGTAAACCTTTCTTGCCCCCAGTAGGTTGGCTTTCCACACAACAAAATCAAACTCAACCGTTAGGTGATCAGTTAGGTGATTGTTTTAAGCATTTTAGAAGAAAAACACAAATTACTTATTATTTGTCTGCCAAGCAGAAACACATTTGTAGTTGGAAATAATATTTAATGCTATGTAATTATAACACGGTAAATGGACATGCTTCACAAGCAGGACAAGAAATGGAAAGAGGGGAGCGCAGTTAAATAATTACATGATATTGCTGCTATTTTGTATTACTGAGGTGAAGAGAAAAAATGCAACATATTACTTCAGATTTGCACCAGTATATAAGCATAATTCATCTCCAGTATCTGGCATTGATGTTTATCAATGTAAATGGAATTAATCTACATAATCAATGCCCATTTACTCTTTGGCAGAATATGTTTTGCCAAGCTATAGTTTGCATGGTAGATGTATTTATAAAAAGCTGTAATTCCAATATGCGCCTTTAAAATAACATACGCTACCCTGAATTATTTTCAATGGTGGAACCTTTCCAGAAATAAAATAAAGACATACAGATTAAAATCTTAAAATTTAAATACGAGGTAAACATGGAGAGTATTTAAATCAATGCCTTTTCCGGTGATTGAAACTTTACACATCACGAACGAGATTTAATTTTTATTGCAATTTTGAGAACATAATTACTAATAATTCTTAAGAATATGTAGAGGACTAGTAAAACTAAATTTGCAGCCATTTTAGATATGATATTCTGTGATGCAAGGTCAATTAGTTGCAGGAATGCCATGCAATGTTTCTCAGTATACACTACACAAGTCCTTACATAGTCAGAGGAGAAACACGCCCTTTCACTGGTTAAACTTTCACCACTCAGAATACGTCACTGTTGGGTACCTCTTAATCTCCCGAAAACAAATATAAATATTATTGCAGCTCAGCAATTTAAAAAAATATATAGATGTTGCCTTTTTTCAAGAAAATGATACCATGATCATTCTTAAAAACAGCTTTCCAATGCAGAATTTTTTTCCGCTCCACATTATAAGCAGATCCCACTCAATAAAGCTAAGTGTTTTCTCAAAGTATGAGCAAGTTATGCTGCAAATGATAAATCATTATTTTATTGCACCCCGAAAAATGTCGGGTGACATACCATCAAACAACCACAAATGGAATAAGCTTGGTACCCAATGGTGCAGTTCTCATCGCGAACACTAGATGTCACACGGAGGTCGGTGTCAGCATTAACAGGATCAAACAGGGACACATCAATCCAAATACAAATTAATGTTTCCTAAGATACAGTTGAGAATCTCATGAAGCTCAAGGGTGAGGGTAGGGTAGTTTACCCATGCACTGAAAAATATGTAGAATTCAGCAAAGGTACAAATCATTAGAAAACCACCTGAAACATTCTGTTACGACCATGCTCTCTGTATTAGAACTCAAACATCAACCACCACAACCTTTGTTTTTACATGAGGCAAACATTTGCCTTGGATGATACAGACATTTGATAAGTGAAAGCTGCCAAGATCCTACAATTATATAGAAATGCTAAAGCTTTAGCTGAAAGGGAACAAAATGTTATTCAAATTGAAATAACCACAAGTTGAGATTTATTGGATAACATCCACAAATGTATTGAACGTAGAAAGGAATGGAACAATTGCAAGATTATACATGTTATTAAAGAGTACATTGCAAAACCCCCTCACAGAACCCAACCTCAAGACATATAAACCTTACCTTTCAATAACGAAACCTTAGTGAGAGATTCATTCAGTTCTTGTTCATCCATTTGGCAATCTGTTTTTTGTTTTAAAAGCACAAGTTTAAATTCACACAGCAGTCAGTGGTAGATATGTTTTCTTAAAACAGCGAAGGCAGACAGGCACAACAGAACAACTGGTCACGGCAAGAGTATGTCTTAAGTAGGGAAGATATTAAAACCAGTACGCCTTCCCCAAAGGCAGTGATAATTTTAGATGACATATTTGGCAAATAAGATATGCAAATACTGATTTGGCACTGGTACATCCAAGTTATTTAAAGTTCGGTTTCCGATGGATTTAAGGTCAAAATTAGAGGGAAATTTGTTTGCCATGACTAGAACAATGTGGTTGATAAGATTTAGTTTTCAGTAAATATTTGAAATATTTTAACGTCAATTACATGCATAAAACAAAGCCATTTGAAACAATCAATATATATCGTCTGACATTCAGTACGACACAAATAAAGCATGAAGTTCTGGCTCAGGAGACAAAGAGAAACAGAATAAAAAGGACCACAGTGAAACAATAGCTATTCAAGTAAAGATGTTTGAAGCAAATAGAAATTAAATGTTAAAAAATGGCCCAAATTTATTGATATGAAAAATTAAATTCTCACTGAACTGAAATACGAGCAGAGCATATCTTAAACTATAATGACAAAAAAGAGTTTTCATTCCAAATCAGACAACTTGCATGCTTTCGTACACTAAGTCTTGGAAGAATTATTTTCACTGTAAGATTACCAAAACTAGGAAACACTATCTTTAAAATATTTAATTAGATTACAGAACTAAGGAAGGGTATTTAAAAAAAAAAAAAATTATTTGAGACTACTTAAAACAACAAAAAGGAATGAGTTTGAAAGCGATTGAACAGTTACCTGTTGTGTCGTCGCTGCTGCGATCCTTACTTGGGCTGAGAGTGTCGGACATATCAGATTCCTTTGCTTCCGGTTGATTTTCTGAGGAGACAGAAGAGTCCACTGTGACCAGAGGGACTCAAAACTAAACTCCAATTCACTAAGCTAAGTCACTCCTTTCCTCTACAATCACTGAATCGCGGCGAATATGGGCGGACACAACTGAAAACTGCACCTTTCGCAAGATTTTTGGAATGGATTCTAAAATTTCAATGCAAAAAAGAACTTGTCCCTAAAAGTTCACATGAGCCCTTCCACATATTCTCAAAATGCTGTCAGCTTCTCTCATCTTCCACAAATGGTCACATTATCGAGTTGAAGCTTCGAGTAAGTGCGCAGCTGCCCGGCTAAAATAGCCGTGCTTTTGTTTGGAAGAGGAAACTAATTCCTTGACAACTGGCTGAAGATCCCGAGTTGTTTGTTCACAACATGACTTTGATAAGTTGCCATCACAGATGAACAGCATTCAGCATCAAGTGTCCCATTACTTTGTCAATGCCTTCAGAATTTCAATATAGAGATACTAAATAATTTGTCCTTAAATTATTTCCGTGAAGGTCCATGAACAACAAACAACTAAGCAGTTTAACCGGGCGCACTGTTACTTCTGGGAATGACGAGATTCTTCATCACCTTTTTGTTGCTGTTATTTTAGTGTACAGCATTTATTTTACAAGCAGCAATATCTTAAAGGGGCTGTCCCACTGCGGTGACCTAATCCGCGAGTTCAGAAAAGTTTGCCCTTGACATACTCACAGCATGGTCGACACAAGGTCATAGGAGGTCTTTGTAACTCTCCTTCATGCTCGAGAGTAGTCCCCACGTACTCGAGGCCATGCGGCATATTTTCCAACACACTGAAAAATGCCCGCGAGTAAAAAAAGGTCGCCACGGAAAAAAATCAATATTTTTTTTACTCGTGGGTCTAGTCGTAGTAGGTCGGCATGATATTCGTAGGCAATTGAGGGTAGTGGAAGGTAGGGCCTGTCCCACTATGGCGACCTTATTGGCGAATTTAGGAGACTGTCATGGTCTTGTTGAATCGCCAAAAAGTTGGCATCCTTCGACTATGTAGAAGACTAGCTTCGACTATCAACGAGCCATTGAAACGAGCAATGGCGATATATTAACACTATCTACGACTATCTCGACTACCTTCAATTACCTACGATAACATGCCGCGAATAGTAACCACTAAGCATGCGGGAACTATTCTCGACCATGAAGGAGACTCACCAGAGATCACCTACGACCAAGTGTCGACCACGTTGCGAGTGCAGAGTCTCCTAAACTCGTCAATAAGGTCGCCATAGTGGGACAGGCCCATTAAGAGTAGCTTTATAACTAAAGCATCTATTTTAAAACTCTTGACTTCCAACTCTTTGCATCCTTCTACATCTTTGCAGGTATTTGGAAAGTAAATTAAAACAAGAAAGGGACTTGTAGAAATGTGTGAACTAAAATGTTTGGAAATAGATAATTATGGGAATGTAAATAGACAAATGAAAATGAATCATTTTTAAAGATGGATTAAACATAATGAAATTGCCCAAAGAAACTTTGGGTTTCCAAAAAGGCGACACAATGTTGTGACGAGAACCAAACACAGAGGAACTGTTGAGATATAATTAGAGAAAGGTCAATTAAACATTGCATACCACACATGGATGGAAAAGGAGAGAGAGGGAAATGAAACAGGTGCTGAAGCTGAAATAGTGAAGGCAGCAGATAATAAGTGGGTTGGTTGTTACAATCAGAAATAGAATCCAAATGGACGAAGAGAACATTCTGGCAGCAGTACTGAAGTCTTGTACCCTTGGCTCAACCATCCCAGTTCAGCGACTGCACTGACATTTTCCCCAGCCGTGGCAAAAATGCCCTGTCCTCAAGAAGCGGGCCAAAACCAACCCAGCCAATCTCCAGCCCATTAATCTACTCTCAATCAGCAGCCAAGTGGTGGCAGGGACAATGACAGGTGTTAATGAGCAACACTTGCTCAGCAACAACCTGTTCACAGAAGCTTAGTTTGGCCTCTTCCAAAGACACTCAGCTCCTGGCTTTAATACAGCCTTGGTCCAAACATGGACGGAGGGTCTCAACTCTGGGGAGAAACGAGAATGACTGCCCTCGACTACAAATATATCGATTTTCTCCATGCCGACCAATTTTGGCCATTTTCTCCATGCCGACCATGCTGGCTCGAAGGACCGAATGGCCTCCTCCTGCACCTGTTTTCTATGTTTCTATGACATCAAGCCAGCATTTGATGGACTGTAGCATTTCGTTGTCTCTGTACTGTACACTGACAATGACAATTAAAATTGAATCTGAATCTGAGCATGAGGGAGCCATGGCTTAAACTGGAGTCAGTGGGGACATCCCAGCTGGTTGGAATGTCTGAGTATGAAGAAGGGTTCTGACCCAAAACATCACCTATTCCTTTTCTCCAGAGATGCTGCCTGATCCGCTGAGTTATTCCAGCACTTTGTGACCATCTTTGGTTGGAATTATACCAAGCACAAAGGTTGTTGAAGTTGGAGGTTAATCATCTCAGTCACAGGACATGTGTGCTGG
The DNA here is from genome assembly GCF_028641065.1 of Leucoraja erinaceus. Taxonomy (NCBI): domain Eukaryota; kingdom Metazoa; phylum Chordata; class Chondrichthyes; order Rajiformes; family Rajidae; genus Leucoraja; species Leucoraja erinaceus. The sequence continues at coordinate 3,011,976 of NC_073392.1, read as the reverse complement.
AGATCCTCAGGGCAGTGTCCAAGGCCCAACCAACTTCAATATCTTCATTCAATGATCTGCCTTCAATGCTAAGGTTAGAAGTAGGGATGTTCACAGACGGGAGCACAATGCTCATCGTCTGTGGCTCCTCGGGTAACAAAGCATTCAACAACAACATGCAGCAAGACTTGTCTGGGCCGATGGGTGGAACGTACAATTCACGCCACGTAATTGCCCGGCAATGATAAGAAGCGACAATGAAAATCCAGCTATAATCCTCTGACATTCAAGTTGTCAACTTTCTCACATGTACATACCATATGTACAGTGAAATGAAAGTGGTAATGCTTGCAGGATTGTGCAAAACATAGAAAATAGGTGCAGGAGTTGAGGCCATTCGGCCCTTCGAGCCTGCACCATCATTCGATATGATCATGGCTGATCATCCAACTCGGTATCCCATCCCTGCCTTCTCTCCATACCCCCTGACCCCTTTAGCCACATCTAACTCCCTCTTAAACATAGCCAATGAACTGTGGCCTCAACTACCTTCTGTGGCAGAGAGTTCCAGAGATTCACCACTCTCTGTGTAAAAAATGATTTTCTCATCTCGGTCCTAAAATACTTCCCTCTTATCCTTAAACTGTGACCCCTTGTTCTGGACTTCCCCAACATCGGGAACAATCTTCCTGCATCTAGCCTGTCCAACCCCTTAAGAATTTTGTAAGTTTCTATAAGATCCCCCCTCAATCTTCTGAATTCTAGCGTGTACAAGCCGAGTCTATCCAGTCTTTCTTCATATGAAAGTCTTGCCATACAGTATTTACATTTCAAAAAAAGACACAACAGTAAATGAGTCCATGGTGAGATTAGAAGTTACAGTCCTAATCCTCATCCTCTCTGCTTTCGCTGTAAATGCTGTTGTCTTTAAAAAAAAATTTTCTTTTAAGGGGCCTTCTCTTCTATTTACTTCCCACTTTTTCTTTTTTTTTTATACACACTTCACGTTTTTTCTATTCTCTAATCCTCATCTTTCTCTAAAACTAGCTAGAATGGATTACGCTGTAGTTGGCAAAAATTAGCCACTGTTGTTTTGTCTTTTAAAAAAAAATAAACAAAAAAAAACCCCGTAAATACTGGTTCTGTTCTGTTCTGTTGTTTTGCACAATCCGCAGGCATTGCCACTTTCATTTCACTGTACATCTTGACTTGACTTGACAAAGCAAAAAGCAAACACTTTGCAGAGGAGCTAGAACTCGCCCGTGTAAGTCTGCGAACAACCAACGAGAGAATTCAGAGGAAGTTCTCAATCGGGAGCATGATAAGAATGGTAGAAATCACACCACAGGATGTTTTAAGAAAAACATTTAGGGTGAGGGAACAGAGGTTATCCTGGAAAGTGAAGCATAAACAGCAGCGTTTGATGGTTGTGCAGCATAGCACGTTGATGTACTTTGTCCTTCATGCAGTTGTGTTACTGGGGACTTGGTTTGTAATGTTAAACTAAACACCACAATCCGATGATCTGTAAATTCTGTTTTCCTGCTTGGAAACTGTGCTCGAAATTACTTTAAATTCCTGCATTATCTTCAAAGACAAGATAAGATTAATCTTGTGTTTAAAGTGGCCAAGCCAAAGGTTCAACTTGTAGAAGCAAAGCATCAGCACAAACGTTCTGGACCCCAGGGAATGACTGCACAAGATTAAATGTTTAAGAACTGGAGATGCTGGAAAAATCGAAGATGAACAAAAATGCTGGAGAAATTTAGCAGGTGAGGCAGCATCTAAGGAGCGAAGGAATAGGTGACGTTTCGGGTCGAGACCCTTCCGGGTCTCGACCCGAAACGTCACCTATTCCTTCGCTCCATAGATGCTGCCTCACCCTCTAAGTTTCTCAAGCAATTTTGTCTACGCAAGATTAAAAATCACTTTATGTGCTCCTGATAAATCAAAAAACAACGTCCAAGTTGAAATAGTTTCCCCATCAGGTTTACAAAATAAAGTGGTAGCTAATACACAAATGCTACCATTTACAAATGCTACCATGCGACCTCGCTGGCTTTAATGGCCGCGGGACAATCGCCATCGCCAGCCGGGGGGCTTTGACTTTGACTCTGACAAGTGCAGTGGAGAGATACGTTTTTTTGGCCTTCCATCACAGCTATGTGATGGATGTTTATGTAAAATGTAATTATGTTGTGTCTGGGGTCTATTTGTGTGTAATGTATGGCTGCAGAAACGGCATTTCGTTTGGACCTCCAGGGGTCCAAATGACAATTAAATTGACTCTTGACTCTCTTGATTGTGTAGATATATCCACAATAGATGAAGCACGAACTGTGGATTCTGTGGTAGGTTCCAAGTTCGTCCAACAAAATTGTAAATTGTCCCTATCGTGTAGGATGGTGCTAATTCACGGGGATCGCTGGTCGGCGTGGACACGGTCCTGTTTCCGTGCTGTATCTCTAAAACTAAACGTTCCTATCTGCGATCTGAAGAAGGGTCTCGACCCGAAACGCCACCCATTCCTGCTATCCTGAGATGCTGTCTGATCCGCTGAGTTAACTCCGCATTTTGTGCCTATATTCCTATCCACGTTCTTCAGAGATGATGCTTGACCCACAGAGTTGCTCCAGCTTCTTATGTCTTTCTTTGGTGAACCAGCATCTGCAGTTCCCTGTTACTAAACATTCCTTGTCTTGCAACATCACTCCTTGACAATCCTACTTCCTCCTTTTGCTGACCACATGCAACAATCGACCAAGGGTAGCTCACCAGCTATCTACTTTTGCCAACTTCTTCTAGGTTTCCAGAACCATCCCATACTAACTGTTCCCCCCCCCCCCCCCCCCCCCCCCCCACCGCACCCATCAGTATTTCCCACTCAATTACGTTGTCCTCAGCTTGAGATCGTGCATTCTAGCCCTTCCTCACATGATTGAAAAGACTAGGCTCGTATTCACTGGAGTTTAGAAGGATGAGGGGTATCTTATAGAAACATATAAAATTATAAAAGGACTGGATAAGCTAGATGCAGGGTGTTGGGCGAGTCCAGAACCCACACGTTTAGAATAAAGGGGAGGTCATTTAAGACTGAGGTGAGAAAAAACTTTTTCACCCAGAGTGTTGTGAATTTGTGGAATTCCCCGCCACAGTGGTCAGTGGAGGCCAAGTCACTGGATAGATTTAAGAGAGAGTTAGATAGAGCCCTAGGGGCTAGTGGGGCTCAAGGGATATGGGGAGAAGGCAGGCACGGGTTATTGAGAGGGGACGATCAGCCATGATCACAATGAATGGCGGTGCTGGCTCGAAGGGCAGAATGGCCTCCTCCTGCACCTATTTTCTATGTTTCTATGGCTTCTACCCACTGTGGAATCACAAATAAATGGAACAAATGACTTCATAGGCAAGCACTACTCACGAACACCACAAATAAACTCTGCAGTGACACAAGATATCACTCTTGATCCTCCTGCTTCGCTAACAAACATTTCAACAACTCTGACGTGCACTTTCTTACTTTTACTGATCGCCAAAATACCCATTCAAGTGTATGAGTACCACCAGTGACAGCTACAGCAATTCTTAAAATGCCTCTGAAGCTGGTAATGTGGCTATAAATATACCAACAAGTCATGGCGGGGAGTTGATACGACTTGTTAACCTTTTGCAGCGCAATTGTTATCACATAAATATCCTAAAAAGGAAAAGAAATTATAGTAACTCAGTCTTCAGTCTCAGCAGATTTATATTTAAGTCAGAATACGAGTACTGGTTCACCAGCAACTGTTGCTGTGCGTGAATTTTCAATTGGTGGGGGATAAACATATCGTGGTGTACATTCCTACAGGAACAACGAGAATGAATATAATTTAACCATCATGGTGAACGCTGAACAAATTTGATAAAGTGACAATGTGGATCAGAGGACATGGATTAATGGCCTGAACACAAACTGTCAAAAGTCCGACACAATAGATCTGTAAAGAAAATCAAGGTCCAGGAACCAATTATTCTATAACAATTCATTTGTATATGCATTATTTAATGGACTAGAGCAGAAACATATTATGATCTTTAATTCATACACATTGCATTTTACTTTGTACAAATTGACAATCCTGTAAATTTTTTTTCCAATCAATCATTAGTTTCATATCTGCTAAAGGAGAACGACAATTTATATTTCCTTGCAACAATACTTTTATTTGTAAAGAATTATATACCAGCTCCTCGAAAATCCTGAAACCCACTCCATTTTCACAAACTGCTGTCTCTACCATGCTCCCCTTCCAGACACCAATGCCGGCAGATATTGTGAAGCTTCCTTTTATAATGGATACAGCCTGCGTTACTCTCATTATAGTTTGTTTGAGAAGGGACTGCAGATGCTGGAAAATCGAAGGTAGACAAAAGTGCTGGAGAAACTCAGCGGGCGCGGCAGCATCTATGGAGCGAAGGAAATAGGCAACGTTTCGGGCCGAAACCCTTGGGTTTCGGCCCGAAACGTTGCCCATTTCCCCAAGGGATTCGGCCCGAAAAGTTGCCTATTTCCCAAGGGATTCACCCCGAAACGTTGCCTATTTCCTTCGCTCCATAGATGCTGCCACCCTCGCTGAGTTTCTCCAGCACTTTTGTCTACCTTACTCTCATTATAATTTCCTTAAAACCACCCTCAAAACTCTACACCTTGAAAACTAGTGCCCTATCTCCAATAGATGTTGGCAGTATCATTCCCTTCCAAAACCAGGCCTCACTTTCAATAGACAATAGGTGCAGGAGTAGGCCATTTGGCCCCTTGAGCCAGCACCGTCATTCAATGTGATCATGGCTGATCGTCCCCAATCAGTACCCCGTTCCTGCCTTCTCCTCATATCCCCTGACTCCGCTATCTTTAAGAACCCTATCTAGCTCTCTCTTGAAAGCATCCAGAGAACCGGCCTCCACCTGAGGCAGAGAATTCCACAGATTTCCCTTCAAATTAATTTTTCTTTCGATAAAACCATAACGGCATTAATTAGTTGTAGACAACTGTTCCTTAACTTCTCCCAGCATTATCCCCGACAGCAAAGTTTTGACACAAAATAATGACAGACATACCAATAAACTTTCCAGAAATCTAGATTGATTCAAAGGGCATGTCAGTAAACTGCTCAACTTTGAAAGCTCTACAATGAAACAATTCAAATACACTGAACATGACAAACCTTTCAACACTTTAGCTTCTTCCAGGCCCTTCGTATGATGGTCTTCTGCAATGAGGGTGGCTGTTTGAAAGAAGAGATAATATTTATACAATGCTAAAACAGGGCCATGCCAGATTGCAGGAAAGTGTTACAATCCACCATTAGTCTAAGTTCAGTCAAGGTCTCACCTCAGGTCCTATTTTTCCCTCTCTCTGCAAAGGGTAACGCGATTTAAAGTTTTTTGTTAAATGGGTCTTGTGGTAAATTTCCAAATAAGAACTTGAATATCATGCAGAACAATAAACTCATTAGGGTGATGTACACCCCGCACATAATAGTACTACATGTGGTCCAACCAACCCATGTCCCTGCTGTTGGTTCATACAATGATTGAATGTACTCTTTGGTTCATTGGTGCCCAGAGAGTTTAAATCCGCCCCAGATGCAGTACTACTTAGAACAGTCAGCACAGCAACAGGCCCTTCAGCCCACAATGTCCATGCCAAACACAAAGCCATGTTAAACTAACCTCCTCTGTCTGCAAATGATCCACGCCCATCCATACCCTGCATATCTACATGCCTACCTAAAAGCCTCCAAAACACCCCGAACAGCATGGTCACAGACCCTTCGGCCCATCAGGTCTATGTTGACCATCGATCACCCATTCACACTCGTCCGGTTATCCCACGTTCATGCCAACTCCCTACACACTAGGGCCAATTTACACGTATCTGCCTCTACCACCTCTCATGTATTGCCATGCATCATGTCATGTATCATGTATAGTCTTTCCGCTGACTGGTTAGCACACAACAAAAGCTTTTGGCTGTACCTCAGTCCACGTGACAATAAACTAAACTCAAACCCTTCGCAGTGTTTTCCAGGCACTCAGCACTCTGTGCAAACAAAAATAAACTTGCCCACACACTTCCTTTAAATTATATTAGTTATAATTATACTTCGAGTTACGTTGTCTACCCACTAACAAAAACAAGGGTTGATGTTCAGATGTCCACACGTAAGGTCCTGTCCCACCTACACAATTTTTTTTCGGCGACTTGCCGGCACCTGTCATGGTCGCAGCAGGTCGCTGAAAATGTTCAACATGTTGAAAATCCAGTGGCGACCAGAAAAAGGTGATGCCTGTTTGGTCGTGAGTAGTCGCCGCTAGATTCTCTGGTCTCCGCTAGATTTTCAACATGTTGAACATTTTCAGCCACCTGCTGTGACTATGACGGTGCCAGCAAATCGCCAAAAAAAATTGAGTAAGTGGGGCACGCCCTTTAGGTTTCAAAGAATCCTGTGGTGTAAATGATTGCATGCATGTTTTGAATGGGTTCACAATCACCGACATTCCCTTGCATTGGGCATTGTTGATATAAATCAGAGAAAGAATGTCCCACGTTTGCACAGACTACATGTATTGCCAACAACATCAACAACACACTGGCATATTCTAATATCCTACAATCTCTACCCAAAACACATTTGGCATGAAAAACACTCAAATCCATCATGACCTTTGAAGGACACAAAGTGCTGGAGTAACTCAACGGGTCAGGCAGCATCTCTGAAGAAAATGGATAGGTGGCGTTCGGGTCGGGACACTTCTTCAGACTCTCGAGATGTTCTCCAGAGATGCTGCATGAGCCGCTGAGTTACTCCGGCACCTTGTGTCTATTTTTATGTAAAAGTCTTGCATCTAGGGTATTAAGAGAGAGCTGAGATGGCAACTTTTCAATGATGCATGAAACTGAAGCCCTGACTGTCTTATCAGGCCAATGTGAAAGATTCAATGTAAAAGACTTCAAAGAGCAGTACATGAGCTCAAGCAAAGAACAACGAGTTTTTGATCCGAATCATCTCATCTTACAGTTGTCCCATTTGGCGAGTGCCTAGGGCATTTTTTGTTTGTATGTCAGAGGCTGCCCTGTGGCTGTCAGCCTTTGTTACATTTCTGTAGTCCAACACTGCAGGTCAGGTCGGGGGGGGGGGGGGGGGGGGGGGGGGGGGACGTTCCCCCCCGCCACGGGTACCATGTAATCCCGCGCTACCCGCTCCATGGTCGGATAGTCGGCGACTAAACCGTCTCCCCCACCTGGTTTGCCAGGTGAGGAGGGGGCTGTGGACCCCCAGCAGGACCAAAAACAAGACCTGTCAAAGGGCGGATGAGCTTCTGGCGAGCCAACAGCCATCCACACTTCAGTAGAAGCTGCGATCACTGTCGCACACAGTCTTGTGAGGAATGATGATAAAGCACACACACACCAAAATCCTAGACCTCCAGCGGCGGAAGTCCGCAGGAACTTGAGGACAGAGACGTGTGGTGCGTCCGTCACCGTTCCCGTTGGAAACCAGCACCACTGCGTCGCTAATGTTTCCAACGATGATGAATGGACAATGCCGAGGTGAAGATTGAACCTTCTTGGCTATTGTTTTGGGATGCACAGAGGATGTACAAGGAACTTGGCACCATTTAAAAAACAATTCTGGCTGCTATATTTTCATCGTTTATAAAAATTGGCCAGATTAGAACATAAAATAGTACAGCACAGGAATAGTCCAATCGGCCCCCAATGTCTGTGCCGAACATGATGCCAATACCAACTTTTATCTGCCTGCACATAATCCATATCACTCCATTCCCAGCACATCCATAATCCTATTTAAAAGTCTCTTGAATGCCACCATTGTATCTAAAGAGACATGATTACAATTAGACAATGAAACAAACTTTGGGGATTAAGTATTCCGAATATCCAAATAAAAATAGACATTGATAAAGAGCTCGAGCCCAGAGAGAGATCATAATTGCTGCAAGCCAGTGGTCCTCATAATGCATTGTACCAAACACGGCATGTTGTCCAAACTCTTGAAACCCAAAGCAGATCATGTATTAAGTTACTGTGATTTGCAGATCTAACCCGCTAAGCCCCTTAACAGTCGAACACTTCAGAGAAAGCAAATAATTAACATTTTGTTCATGTTGCAAGATCAGTGCTCAGAACATTCTTCATAGTCTGATTACGATGTGTAAGGGTTCTCATGTGGAAAGATATATCTTAATCCATAACACATGCAGGATTATATCAGACTAACTACTACAATCGGCTCAACTTTCTTATGCCATAGCAGATGAAATTTCACATCGCGAGTGACTACTGCTCCTTATTGCTGTTACACAACGTCCTTGTGTAAATGCAACAGGTTTGCCCTCCTCTTGAAACTGAGCGGTTTCACAGGGAGACTGAGCCCTTTCTGCAACATCTGTCTTGCCACTGCCCCCGAGAAAGGAAGGGCATTGAAACTAAACCTTTACAGCAACTGCAAGTTAGAACGTTAATACTTAGTGCTTCCAAAAGAACACAATTATCTCTGTAAATTAAATGCCACTGCAAGTCAATAGACCTAGCCAGTAATGTTTATACCCTCCTAGATCAACGTATCTGTATGATACAAGGATATTTCTTTTTGGGTTTAGCAAATGAAATTCTCTGAATAGGCAACTCTGCATTCCAGTCGCAGAAGAGAATGTAACATCATCCACGACAAGCGTTCTACTCTTCTAAATCTTTATTACAATGCTCAACCCTCACGGGGTCCGCCCTGTTTCGACGAATGCAATCAACCCGGCGTGCACAATCAAATAAGATCAAATAGAACAAGTTGTGCTACAGCTTTAGGCTGTGCACGCCATACGCAAGAAGAAGATTACTATGCCATTAACGATACGCTGTACTCTGGTATTTATCTATCAGCACTACCTGTTGTAGTATACGGCTTGATCGCACTCATGTACAGCATGATCTGATCTGATAGCTCGCAAACAAAAGCTTCTCGCTGTACCTTGATACACAAGACAATAATAAACCACTAATGAACAGAATTTGAACAAGTTTACTAGGTAACATACACCAAGACAATGGCCTTTTAATGTTAACGGAGTTGGGAAAATTTGAGATTAAATATTGTTTATGGTTTTTTTTAATAAGTAGCTTTTCTGACGTAATATTTTATTGAACATTTATTGTAGATGTGCAAAATAAGCATGTTCTCTTTTCTGTTCAACACATGGATGTTTGAAGACCGGAAAACATTTATATTTACAATTATTCTGAGATCTGAATCATTTTATTTTAGCCGTTTACTTCATTCAATGCACAAGAGGCATTACCTTATTAAGGCTTACTTAAGCCATGCTTCATTGCTATTTTAAGACGATATTAAATCAATGAGAAGTTATTCAGGAAATGTTTTCCTCCAGAAAACTTGATTGCTTTGTGACAAAAACCAGCCCTCAGAACACTG